>NC_135420.1:4528282-4588282 GCF_051991245.1 Festucalex cinctus | reverse complement strand
GTAGCTGCTGCGTTCTCCTCACCATAGCAACCGTATATCAAAAATGGCGACCACAACGTCGGCGAGCGAAGAAGAGCGAAAGGAGAAAAAAGTTAAAAAGAAAGTGGGGAAAAAAACTTCGTTCCCGTTCAGGTTTGCCCATCACTTCAGCTGGCCCCGTCCTCCCAGCCATCTGCATCATTTGTAAAAATAAATTTCAAACTATACTCGTCTGGGATCGGAAGGAACAGGGAAGAGGGATCATCTCGCCAAAGCAGAAACATTGTCAGCAGGTATGTGCTACACACACGCGTGCCCATTTCTGTTATTAATGTGACAGATATTTAGTATAGGGTTGAAAATTATTTGTTGCTAGGTTAAGTTTTAACTAAGGCTATAGTTTTGTAAAAACGCGAGCTGCTGAATGATTTATCGAGTGAATCCAACAGTGGTTACCAAACTCGGGTTACCTGTGCCCATCAATCATAATAGAGAGGCACAGCTACACCCTCCCTTTCCCCCAAACTCTCTCTCACCAACCTCAACAAACACTTTACTTTACTTAAATCTGTGATATGCATATACTGTAAAGAGGTGATGTGACAATAACACTTATAATGTAATTCTTTTTTGTGTAAAGGCGGGTTGCTGCAGGCAGATGAGATGATGAAAAATAAATAAATAAAATTGATTCTCTAAAAATGAAAAACAGTTGGTTGTTAATTATTACATGCAAATGTGTTTTTTTTTTGTCTTCTGTATTTATAATTGTTCTTTGACCAAGAAAGTATGTATAGGCCTATAGGTGTATTTTTATTTCTATCCAAATATACGATTATTCACTAGAATTTTCAGTAGGATATCCGAATACCAAAATATTCGATAGCTGCAGCACTAATAATACTAATTTTGAGTTGTGGCACGCCCACACGAGTTATTTTACCACACACCTGTGTCAAAACTAGCTTACTGCACACACTGCACCCCAACTTCAAATTTTTGCTAACATAATAATAATAATAACAACACCAACAATAATAATAATAATAATAATAATAATAATATATTATGAATTTTGTTGGATCCAAAAGCAACTTACATAATTATATATTATATGATTGTAATTGTCTTATTTTCAAATGTTTAAATATTTTCTTGATTTGAACAAATATAATTGTTTTGAATAATCTTGATTTCATTTATTACCAAAATAATTGTGATGAGTATTTTTTTCCATAATAGAGCAGCCCTAGTGTGATGTGAATATGTGTATCTTGTGCTCATCTTTCCCTTTAATTTTCTATTTCAGGCAGGATATACTGAAACGAAGATTCAGGCGTGATTTCCCCCAGCTGTTTTTTCACACCCCTTTCCAGCAACAACTCTGAAATGGTTTTTGTAGAGACATTACCAACAACTGACAAACTTTTAGACAGGGTACCTCACTCATCAGATACATCAACTACTGAGTCTACTGACGTAAGCCAAGAAAGTGACACTAACACATAGCTGGTACAACATCAGGTTGGAAAATCACAGGGCATACGAGGACACTTTAAAATGCAGGGCTGTAAAATCTATGTAAAATCTGCCATTTTGTTTGTTTCATCATCAAGATGTTAACTCTTCATTTTAACACTTTTCAAGCAAAAATAAAAATGTCTGTATTCCATTTTCCACAAAAAAATGCCCAAAACAAAGCTGTTCCATTGAAGTTCCATGGTTTTATTGTGAATGCACCTTTGATTTTTATTTTATTTTTTTATTTTTTTTAATTAATATTTTATTGTGTGTCGGGCATAAATAACATGCTGTGATGACATAATCTGATACTTTAATAAATATTCTATATGTTATAATAATCTGGGCTCTGAATGGATCTATTTTCATCTAGTCCATTTTGCCTTGTTCCAGGTTTGTGGTGCATTGTAGTATTTTTGGCCAATGTATGCTGCTTCTTGTGTACCTTTCATGACGTAGTAGGTTGTAAATTGTTTTCATATATGAAACATAAACATTGCTAAATGTAACATTCGTGTGCTGGTGTCACTTCCAGTTGAAGCGTTTTTTGGGTTTTTTTTGGCACAAATTTAATGATCTAAATTCACATGATTGCACCAAACCACCAATACTTGTTTCTGATGTTAGGTACATGTATTTATAACATCTGGGAATGATATTCTGTTGCCAAATTTAATGTAAGACGTTTTAAAACCAAAAACTGCAGCACAAAATTTTTGTTTTTTGTTATTTACCTATATATGCATTTCTGGCTTGTGACAAAATTGGGGCAGGAAAACATTGGGTGAACTTTTAACCCAAAGTTCAGAAGGGTATTATCTATCAAAAAATGCATTGAACAAGTAGTGCCCAGACAGTGGAGCGAAACTCATTTTCTAGGCACTTTTTGGGGGTTCACCCCACGGCCTAGTCCAATCAGCTCGAATTTTACAATGTCCCGCCTTTCCTGACCAAATTACCGAGGAGAGGTACCAGATGGATATTGGGAGAACTCACTTGAGTGAAACGCAATATCCATCTAGCTATTGCCAGGTTAGAGAGAGCCAGAAATCTGGAGGAAAGAGAAAAAACTGAGCAAATATCTACTAAAACAAGTCAAACCAGTAAAAGAATACAGAAACACTTGAGAACTTCTGAGTTTGGGTCTCTGAGGATGACGACCTTGCTAAGTAGTTGTACACAATAGGTGTTTGTTGTGTACTTATTTGGAGTTCAGTGTTGTTGCTTTAAATTGGTACAGTTAATTAAATTACTGCCAAATAGTACAGTGTAGTTTGAGTGTTGTTTGCTATGATGTCAGAATTCTCAGAGTTGTTGCTATGTGTTTGTGTGGTGATTGTTGCCATGTTTTACTGTAAAGTTTACATAGTTGTATAGCCGTCATATTGTTGTGTAGTCATTGGCGTTTATGCTGTACATAGTTGTTACATCACCATGTGTCATGTGCCGCATCAGGAAGGTTTAGAGAGCCACTGTTTTTTGTTATTAGTTTAATTATATACACAAAAATACTACTATTTACAATCTGTCTTTGTATATACAGGCAAATGTTTTCTGTCCATGTTGGGGCGCCGTCATGCTGTGTGAAAAGCAGTTTTGCAACTAAAACATTGTCTTCTTATCTTCTTTTCATTTTTGTCTCTGTGTGTTCTGTTCGTGTGGGGTGCCATCACGCTGCATGAAAAGCAAAACAAAAACGTCATCTTGTCTTGTTGTTCTTGTTGTCATTTTTGCGTCCACATGCCAGTACACATGCGCCGGACATGATTTCAGAGGAGTGCCAGCTCCGTACCAGCGTCACATGCTGCTGACTTGTCATCTGTTAACACTTTTTAAACCAGGACAACGCTCTGTTTGTTAACCGTGTGTTCATTCTGCTGTGCATCACATGTGTCTCTTCATGTGCAGCGCCAGGTGATCGGAGCGGGAGAACGCGCGCTCGCACAGGTGGCACTGGAACGGCCGGTGTCCGGTGTGTTTGCGGAAGTGACGCGTCAGCTCGTCGGAGCGGGCAAACTTCCACCCGCATCCTTCCCATGTACAGTGGTACGGCTTCTCTCCTAAAAAAAGATAACGGAAAGGTGAGCGATGTTACCCGGGTTGGTGAAGCGGGTGCAGTTGGGCGGCTCGCTTACCTGTATGCGTTCTGAGGTGTGCCTTGAGGTGCGAGCTCTTGGTGTAGGTCTTGCCGCATCCGGCGTACGTGCACGTGTGGGTGGCGGTGCGCTTGCGGGGCCACGTGCGACGCCCTCTCCGGGGCTTGCTGTCCATAAAGTCTAACGGCGAAGAAGGCGGCGTGAGCAGCGCGCGCTGCCCTAGTCCGCACTGCTGCGGCTGTTCGTACAAGGCTGGAAAGTGGCAGTGAGCCGCAGAGGAAAACTGAAGGTGGTGATTGTGGTGGTGGTTGAAGCTCTGTGGGAAGGTTGTGATGTTGTTGGGGCTGAGAGGCGGCGTCAGGTTTCCGGCACCTTGAGGGGGCAAGGTAGTCGCGTGGGGTTGCTGGTGCGAGTGGACGCACGACATCACGCCGCTGCCCTCCTGCTTCACCTTGCTGAAGGTCTGTGGTACGTCGCCCGCCTGGGGCCCGTAGGAGTCGGGCTCCAGCTTGATGCACGGGAAGGAAGTTCCCAAGTTGAGAGAAGGTGCCGAGGAGTCCTGGAGTGCTGACGAACTGATGAAGAAGCCGCCCCGGATGCCAGAATCCCCTGACTGGAAGCCGTCGGTGTCGCTCTGCAGCAGCTCGGCCATCAGGCTGCTGTATGGCGGCGGAGGGTGAGGGTGAGGGTGGGCGGCCAGGTCCGTCAGGGACTGGTACCCGGGAGCTCCGCCGACCAGAGTCCGGTAAGAGTCAGCCGCGGCAGCCTCGCAGGCCGCCGTGGTGCCTGCATTCAGGACGCTGTGGGTCAGGATAAAGTCCAAGTCTAGGAAGGTGTCCAGGTCTTCATCATCTTTTCGGGGTCCTTTCCAGACCTGGGGAGCAACAGCAACAATTACATCCTTTTTCTAATCAGATTGTGCTTATTGGTGCTCGAGCGAGCCTATTGCAGATAATTTTTTTATGAGAGGCGGGGTGCAAAGTGGACTGGTCGCAAGCCAATCACAGGGCACATATAGCCAGTCAATAGAATAGTCACCAGTCAATGTCAGGGCACATATAGACAAACAATTAACATCCGTGAACAGTGTTGAGTCAATTAATTGTTTTTTGCAAGAGGTGGCCTAGTGCCCAACTCGCATGTAGACAACGGCGCCATCTGATGTCAGGGCACAGATAGACTAGCAATTGAATGGTCGCCACTCAATTTTCATTCACGTGGGGGCAATTTAGTGCTTAATGAATGTAATATGTAACTGTAAAAAAAAAAATCCACAGGGAAAACACGAACGTTTGGAACACCGAAATTAAACAGATGGCAGTCGTATTGACCAATTTATAAACAGTTTATGCAAACAAATGTAAACACACTTCAACATGAAACATAGTGACTTACTTCTTCCTTCTGCATGGAAAAAGTGGAAAATGAAGGTAAAATGGTTCCGCTTGAGGCCATCTTGCTTTGTTTGTTTAATCAAAACTCGTCAGAGAAAAAATAAAAAATAAAAACTGGTCAAGGTTTGGCCAAGTACGAGCAGCGATCGTGTCCGCGGTTGGCTTCGCTCGACTCCGGCCGGCTGTGCAGATGTGTCCCGGTGTCAGGTGGCGTTACCGCTTCCCCGAGGGAGGCGAAGAGAGAGCGAAAGGAGCAGCGATAATGTGAGCAACTCTCCTCTTGGGCTGCTTTTAAACTCCTCCAGGGCACAGACACGACCCACCCCGGCCCCGGGCCGCCTCCTCCACCTACCGCACCGCCTCCGTAGCAACACTTGGCTTCGCTGTTCAAAGCAAAAGTTGTCAAAACAAGAGAAACTGGAGAAGCCCTCCTCCACCCCATCCGTTAGAAAAATAATAATTGAAAATGACATAGGAAAAAATGTATTTTTGTTTTTTAGTAGGCCTAAACGTAAATAAAATAAAATAAAATAAAATAAAATAAAATAAAATAAAATAAAATAAAATAAAATAAAATAAAATAAAATAAAAATAAAACGCTGCTTGTGGAAAATGGTCTGAAAATGTTTTGTTTTTGGATGAAAGAATTTTCGTAGTAAAAACAAAACAAAAAAAACAGTACTGGTGGGCTGCCATAAAAATCTCATGTACAGTATAGTTAATGCAGAACTCTAATGGCAATTGATGTTTTTTTGTTTTGTTTTATTTTGATGGAGTATTGCATTGCTACATGCTACATTCTGGTACATTAACTGGGCCTGCTGCATGCGTTTGTAATATTACTGCATACTGCCATATAGACCCTTCTAGTGTGACGTCACGTTTGTGTGCCGCCCATGCTGGGGGACAGGCTGCCAATGCGAGTGAATGGGAAATCAGTTAGTGAGACATAGAAAATAGGTGAAACAGTTTCTAAATCCACAACAAATGCCATGGTAAATATCTGCGCGCGGCCTACAGTTGCTCTAATATATCATAGAACATTTTTTGTAGGTATGGCAAACATTTTCGCAAAGTAATCATAAAATTTTATTACATTTTACCTGCCAACTTTGGGTTGTGAAAATGTGATTTTTTTTCTTTTTAATTGGCGTGTTTGTTTGCAGTTAGCAAGCTAAGATCGCTTGAAAGGCTTCGACGTACAGCAAGACGCGTTTACCTGGACACAAACAATTATAGAATGACGCTTTACACCAGTAACCCGTGTCAACCAAAAGATGAAATAGAACATACATTTGCTGCCACGAGACAAACATTGCCGTTTTGAACGCAGCCAATATCCTTCATCCATCCAGACACAAAGTAATTGTACGACGTCAGGCTCTTGATTGCATCAAAGTCCTCCCAAGCGTAGGCGCTCTTCTTTACAATGAAATAATTTAAAATGTTGTGGTAGTCTACTTGGGGTAACATAGTGGCTTGCTTCCTTTAACCAAGCCGATGGTGAAAGTCCATACATAGGGATCTTGCCCTCCAACCAACTCTGGCTTTTGGAGGTAGTGCCTCGTTTTTTTGGGGCCGTTTTTTTTTTTTGGCTACATCTGTCATATTTTACCACCATTTAAACGAAACACTAACCGAAAACAATGCTCTCTCTGTGTGTTTCTATTGATTGTTTGCCCTCCAAGAGGGTAAGCGGTACCTAAGCATTCTGGGTAAAGTGACGTCAGCGACAAGGGTCCTTACACTGGTGGTAGTATATGCACTATATAGTACTTCTGGCACATACATGACCTACATTGGTACGAGAACGGCTAGTGGCACATTTCTTATGAATAGTCAATAATAAGAATAATAATTCGAAAAATTTCCGTGGAAATTTTGGATGTGACTGCTGACTCTTGCAAGGTGGAAAGCCGAATGCACTGAACAGTTTGCCAACTGTTGGTGTACTTTACCTCTCAATCAGTCGGCAAGCTAGCATTAGCATGCTAAGCTAACTTAGCATTAGCAATAGCACGATAACTTAACATTAGCATGAGCATACTAACTTAGCATTAGCATGTTAAGCTAGCATTGGCATATTAACTCTTTGACCGCCATAAACGTTTAAAAACGTTCAGTATAATCCTAGGATAGGCCGCCATAGACGTCTATTGACGTCTACTATGTTTTTTTATGGAAACGGGTGGAGGAAAGCCTTGGGCAGCTGTGCTCCAAGTATCAAGCCGATCGGGTTACTATAATGAGTATTCCTGGCCACTAGATGGCTGTGATGAGTCTTTTGGACAAGATCGGGTAGGAGACAACAGTAGAAGAAGAGAGGCTGAGCTAGAGTGTTGAGGGGGAGAGAATGACTAACTTGGCTAAGGGAGTCAAAAAGGCTACAGATGGCAATCAGCTCACGCTTGATCCTTATTTTCAAAGCTCAAAAGCATCGACCAGTGCTCAAGAGCACAGTGATGACGGGGTTAAGTCATAGTTGAAGCGGTGATGCGGCCGTTTCGACCACGTCCTAAGGCCCCACCGGCTAGCGATGCTAACACCGGAGAAAGTGGTGCGCACAACCGAGCGCGTCTGCACAGATGACGTTTCATCGGACGATGACGACTACTATGGGTCCGATGCAAGACAGTCTTGGACAGTCTTTCGTCCTCCAAAGAACGTGAAGGTAAGCGCTAACATGCTAAGAGATTGCTAGTAAGATTACTTTCCTAACTTTTCGGGCGATCTGCTAGCAGCGTGTGTAAATGTGCTGATATACATTAGAACATCTATTACCTATACAAACGTGAATGTATATTTTATAGATCGTGCTCACAGCAACGTCCGACCGCTGGTTCTACAACAAAGAAAGGTTAAAAAAAATAAAAAAAATAAAAAATAAAAAAAATAAAAAATAAAAAAAGTTTTCAATACACCGCAACAATAAAAGGAAAGTCTTTCGATAGTATTGTAATTGTATATGTTTCTTTCAGCTCCTACTCATAGGGCCCAAAGTGACCCTTCTCACAGTGAGCAGAACAAAGGTAAAAAGACAAAAAAAAAGATTCTCCACAGCACTAATAAAATATTTGATGGTAAACGTCTTCTATAATTTACAGAGTGTGCATCAACCAATACATCCAAGAAAAAAAAGGTAAACATGCACACACACACACATTGCATCACAGTGCTCTAAAATAATATATGATATTGAAATGTATATTTGCAGATCCCAAAGATTCTGGCTGGCTTGAAGTTGATGAAGTTGGCTGGCAGCCAACCATCTTCCCCTTTGCTGCAAAACCAGGACCAAGGGATGCTGCAGCAGAGCTGAATTCCCACCTGCCAGCTGACATCCTGGAGCTCTTCATCACGGATAAACTTCTCCAGCACATCGTTCATCATACCAACCTCTACGCAAATCAGTCCATGCAGAAGCAGACTGACAAAAACTGTGATGCAAATCCTGCTGCATCCCCCTAGCACGCACGGGATTGCTCCACAATATACCACACAAAAAGAAAAATTGTGTCGTTGAAACATCCACACAATTGTAAATAGTAACACGTACACACACACCACACATGCGCAGTTGCGCACGTGTAAATAGTTTGCAAAGAGTTTTCCAAATTGTTTGTTCGGATTGCTACTGTTGCATGTAAATAAACTGTTATTTTGCAATCAAAAAACACTTTTTTATTGTTGGGGTTGTGTTTTATAGAAGTTTAGGTGTTGAATCACTCATGCAAAAAAAAAAGTGCCAAATTCACTAGAGTGCATGAAATAACATCGTTTCACAAAAAGCTTGATTTCTCCGTATTTTGGAAGAAAATAGAGGATTTGGGTGAAACGAAGCTGTTTTCTATTGTTGATTACTGAAGATCTGAATAAGGTAGAAACAGAGAATTAGATGAAAGATGAGACTTCAATCTTTCATTTGGTAGTATCCGCGTTTCCATAGTCCTAAGAGAACATTTTCTGTGGAGCTTGAAAGATCGGTAAAATTCTGTAAATGACACGACGAGAGGAGGTAGGACTCAGACGCAGATGTAAAGTTGGCCAACAAGGCTGCAGCTTTAATAACACGAAAACCAAAACGCCTCTTAAAGAGGGAAAAAAGGCTGAACAAAAAGAGCTCCAAACTGGAGAGACAAAAAGGGCACTCAAAAACGGGAACAACAGAAAGCGCTCCACTAGGGAGGAAAACAAGGGGCAAACTAAGGGCGCAAGACAAGGCAAGGCAAGGCAAGGCAAGGCAAGGCAAGGCAAAAGACAAGGACTGTGTTTCGAGGGCTGTGAGGACGCTTCCATGCACTGAGATGTGACACTTCGGCACTGAGGGGAGAATGCAGGTGGTTTTTATTGTCTGGCTTGATTGGTGACAGGTGGTGATAATCATGGGAGGGAACCGGTTATTAGGGAGCGGCCGGAAGGGCAAGTGACCTGGGGTGAGAAGGGAATCAGAATATCAAAATAAAACAGGAAACATGACTATGAAAATAAAAGCATGGGCCGTCACGCCGGTGGCGGCGTGACAGTACCCCCCCCCCCCCCCCCCCCTCAATGGCCGGCTCTTGACGGCCTTTTGACACAAAGAGTCCAAAAACAAGGGCGGGCGGAAGGGGGCACGGAGGTGGGACCACGGCCCACCCATCCGTCCCAGACAAAAAGGCAGTTCAGGAGGGAGTCCATGACGCCAGACGAGAGTCCCGTCGGGACCGTTCAGGATGTTCCTGATAGAAGACTTTTTCTTAACGCAGGATCAGGTTCGGAAGGTACCAAGGGAATCTCGTGGACAGTTTTGACTTGGTAGACCTGGCAGACTTGGCAGACTTGGCGAGGCGTGGCAGGCGTGGCAGGCGTGGCAGACTTGGCGTGGCAGGCTTGGCAGACTTGGTGAGGCGTGGCAGGCTTGGCAGACCTGGCGTGGTGTGGTAGACTTTGGCGTGGACGGCCTTGGCGTGGACGGCTTTGGCTTTGACGGCTTTGGCTTTGACGGCTTTGGCTTTGACGGCTTTGGTTTGGACGGCGTGATGCAGAGACTTGGCGTGACTTGATGCAGAGACTTGGCGTGACATGATGCAGAAACTTGGCGTGGCTCAGGGTCTTGGAGCTGCGCCCGGCGAGGCTCGGGGGCTTGAGGCGTCGTCCAGCGAGGCTCGGGGGCGAGAGGTTCAAGAGCAGGGCTGGGCAAACTCGGTCCTCGAGGGCCAGAGTCCTGCAGGTTTTGGATGTTTCCGTTCTCCAACACAGCTGCTATATGATCAGCTCAACAGCAAGCTCTGCATAAGCCTGATAACGACCCTGTTGATTGGAATCGGCTTGTGTTGGAAGAGGGAAACCACCAAAACCTGCACGACTCTGGCCCTCGAGGACCGAGATTGCCCACCCCTGTTCAAGAGTCAACTGGTTGACTGCGGCTGAGAATGCACTGGTCGCTGATTGGTCCAAGACGTGATCCATACAGTCCTATCCCGATTCCAGTACGTTCCCGGAGTTCCAGTCGATTCGGGGGTTGTGTTGACGTAGCCAAGGGTGTCCCAGAACCAAAGTGGGTGACGAAGCTTGGATTACATGAAAACGGAGATTTTCGATGTGTTGTCCAATTCGTACTTCCAGGGGTTCGGTGATATGGGTGATGCTGAATAGCTCCCTGCCATTCAGACCTCTGGCCTGGATGGTCCGGGGAAGGGGTTCGGTGGTGGCTCGTACTTGCTTTACGAGGCCCCAGTCCATGAGGCTCTCATCGGAACCGGAGTCGATGAGGGCTGGCAGGTCTATGGTTATAGCATGGTGGCTTATCTGGGCTTGCGTGATCTTTTGGGTCTTGGCAGGTCGGGGTGATGGGAAATTCACCGGTGAACCTCTCTTCACGGTGCAAGTTCCCACCAGATGACCAAGTTCACCACAGTAGTAGCAGCGGCCTTCTTGGCGGCGACGCTGTCGCTCCTCTGTGGTTAACTGGGCCCGACCAAGCTGCATGGGTTCCTCGTCATTCCCACTGACCTCCCTCGCGGAGGATGACTGGGGAAATGCATATCGTGGAGTCTCACTTGCCAGTGGATGCTGGAGGGGTCCAGAACCGGGTATCCCTTGGAGTCCGCTGCTCTGCTTGAGCTCCCGCCTCCGATGATCAGTGCGGATGGCAAGCGAAATCAACGAGTCCAGGTCGCCGGGTAAGTCACTAGGAAGCAAGAGTTCCTGCATTGAGGTTGTGAGTCCCTTTAAAAAGTGATCATAGAGAGCTGTGTCGTTCCAGCCACTCTTGGCTGCTAGAGTTCGGAATCGGATGGCATAATCATTGACCGATTCTCTGCCTTGTCTGAGATAGCTGAGTTCTCGCGTCTTCTCTCGATCCATGTTGACTGGATTGAAAACTTGGCGGAGAGTCATGCAAAACCCGGCTGCGGTTGAGCAGGTCGGGGAGTTTCGTGCCCATTCCGCGGTGGCCCAGTCCCTGGCTCGTCCAGTCAGGTGCGAGATCATGAAGGCCACACGGGAACGGTCTGTAGGAAAGGCCTGTGGTGAAAGTTCAAAATGAATATCGCATTCAGTCAGGAATGCCTGGCAGTGTCCTGGTACTCCTGAATAACGCTCCGGGGGAGCCAGTCTCAGACCTACTCCGGCCAATGCTGGAGTTGTGGTCGGTGGTTCAGCGGTGGTTTCCTGTCTCGTGGCGGGTAGCGTGGAGTGTTGCAGGTGGCTCATCAGCCCCTGCACCTGTCCAGCAAGTTCACCTATCCGGGTGGCCATGGCTTGCTGGACCTCCTCCAGGTGCGACAAGCGAGTGGCCTGCCTCCGCAGTGCAGCCTCCAACTTATCTGCTGAGTCCATGCTGGCCGAAGTGTACTGACACGACGAGAGGAGGTAGGACTCAGACGCAGATGTAAAGTTGGCCAACAAGGCTGCAGCTTTAATAACACGAAAACCAAAACGCCTCTTAAAGAGGGAAAAAAGGCTGAACAAAAAGAGCTCCAAACTGGAGAGACAAAAAGGGCACTCAAAAACGGGAACAACAGAAAGCGCTCCACTAGGGAGGAAAACAAGGGGCAAACTAAGGGCGCAAGACAAGGCAAGGCAAGGCAAGGCAAGGCAAGGCAAGGCAAGGCAAAAGACAAGGACTGTGTTTCGAGGGCTGTGAGGACGCTTCCATGCACTGAGATGTGACACTTCGGCACTGAGGGGAGAATGCAGGTGGTTTTTATTGTCTGGCTTGATTGGTGACAGGTGGTGATAATCATGGGAGGGAACCGGTAATTAGGGAGCGGCCGGAAGGGCAAGTGACCTGGGGTGAGAAGGGAATCAGAATATCAAAATAAAACAGGAAACATGACTATGAAAATAAAAGCATGGGCCGTCACGCCGGTGGCGGCGTGACAGTAAATCAGCTGGCACTATGGGGTTACCTTTTCCGAAAATGGCTGGCAGTCAAAGAGTTAAGTTAGCATTAGCTTGCTAAATTAGCATTAGCATTAATATGCTAACTTAGCATGAGTGTGTTAATTTAGCATTAGCATGCTAATCTAGCTTTAGCATGCTGACTTAACAGTAGCGGTAGCATGCTGACTTGGCATTAGCATGATAACTTAACATTAGCATGCTAAGCTAGCACTAGCATTCTAACTTAATTTGTGGCTCTTTTCCCCCCTTCTCCATTCATTCCTATGGGACTTTTTGGCGGATTTTTGGGGGAATTGCGTCGCCATGGTAACTCGGAATTCCGAAAAAATAAATAAAAAAAATAAAAAAATGGTTCCCCGCCGAGTCAGATTGAGCCTCATCTTTTGGTACCTCATTTGTGCCGGTACGTTCAACGGTTCGGGCCGCATTTTTTCAGAAAAATTCCGCTATAATAAACGCCGGGGCCGTTTTATAGGATAGTAATATGTGCCTGCTTTGCTTCGCAAGTAGTAGCTTTGCTACTGCTTTGCTCCGCAGCAGTCACATAATAAAAACAGCAAAATAAGATACAAAGGCATGCAAGCTTGACTGAAAAGATGGGTTTTGAGTCCTTTCTTAAATGCTTCAACAGACTGTGATAATCTTAAGTGAACTGGTAGAGCATTCCAAAGTTCTGGGGCGACAGAGCAAAAAACTCGATCTCCCATGGCGCGTAATTTAGTTTTTGCCGGCTCGAGAAGGCAGGTGTTTGTGGAACGGCGGTTGTGGGAAGAGGGTTGAAGGCAGAGAAGTTCTTTAAGGTAGGAAGGGGCGTTGCCATGGATACAGTCTATGCCCTGGTACTGATACTCACAGGCTTGTACTGGTATATTCACTGTTTCTGAGGCTACTTTTATTGGTACATGCACTACTGGTTGTGGTACATGCAATGGTATTTGTACGAGCACATATAGTGGAACTGGTACAAAATGGTATTAAACTGGTTCTGGCACATGTACTGTACTCTGCTTTTGATTAGCCAGCCGATTCTAAGAAATGCAAATGTCTTACTTTCTTGACATTTCTCCAAATGTCAAATGTGTCGTGCCCACTGATCTCGGTCGTCAAAAACACAAGTGGGTGTGTCGTGCTGTGTTGTATCATCAGGTTGTGTTGCGGCGTACACGGGGTAATGCGCCGATTAAGGAAAGACGCTAATTACAGGATTGGGTTCCTCTGAGTGTGCCGCGGTGGAGGCGGTGGCGGGTCGAAGCAGGTCGCCGTGTGAACCAGACATTGGGATCCACTCCAATCCAATCTTGGCTCCTTTGGGCTATGTGACTCATTATGTTAACATGTTGCGTGCTCTTCGGTTGTCTGCATTGCTACTACATGTGCTGTGCCAAATGCACTTGTTCCTGTGCATGATGTGATACTAGCACTGGTACCTGCACCAGGGTACGGGTTCTGTTTTGTGTATTTGTGCTGGAAGTGGAACATGCACTGCTACTTATACTGGGATATTTGCTGGTGCTGGTATTTGCACTGGTACACTGAATGTGACAGTACAAGTACACTGATACTGCATGATAGTACAGTACCAATACTGATGCTGGTTCATGTACTGGTAACAGCTGGTGTTGCTATTTAAAAAAAAAAAAATTGGTCTTAATTGTTTTAAATGCTTAAACATTTTCTGGTTTTGTTTTTTACCAAAAAATAATCATTTGAATAATCGTGATCTCAATTATTGACAAAATAATCGGGATTGTTGTTTTTCCCATAATCGAGCAGCCCCAGTGGTACATATGTCCTGGTAGTTGTATATGCACTGGTAGTTGGTTATACTGGTTCGTTTCTGGTACTAGTAAAGTTACTAGTACTCTTACATCAACTTTTATGAGTGCCAATACATACATTAGCATTGGACCATGCAATGTGGCCATTTTTAATTATTTGATTTTATTTCATGGATGGAAGGTTTAGGTTTTTTTTGTGTGTTCTATGTGAACTAGTGTAAACTGCTCCATATTCACGTTTGTCCCGTTTGTCAGCTGCGTCAGTCACCTCAATCCGTCGTGCCAAATCAGGCCGAGGGCGTGGCTAACCGCTAATTGCTAACGGCTGACAAAGGCCACGTTGCTGACAACAACAAAGCTTCATTCGTCACAAGGAAATCTCTTACGCTCGCATTCCGGTGACCAATCATGTCACTGAACGTGGTGACGGGGTTACCACAACAAGCAAATTTGCTGTGACAACCAGCACTCAACCTTGTTGTTGTGTCATTTGACCTTTTCATGGTTTTTAAGCAATTAAACTTTCAAGAATGTCCAAAAGTGTACAGTTGTTTTTAAATTAAATTTTCAGCATGTATGTTACGGCACGGTGGTCTAGTGGTTAGCACGTCCGCCTCCCAGTTCTGAGGACTCCGGTTCGAGTCCAGGATCCGGCCTTCCTGGGTGGAGTTTGCATGTTCTCCCCGTGCCTGCGTGGGTCTTCTCCGGGTACTCCGGTCTCCTCCCACATGCCAAAGACATGCACAGTAGGTTAATTGGGCGCTCCGAATTGTCCCTAGGTGTGCTTGTGCGTGTGGATGGTTGTTTGTCTCTGTGTGCCCTGCGATTGGCTGGCAACCAGTCCAGGGTGTCCCCCGCCTACTGCCCAGAGCCAGCTGAGATAGGCGCCAGCACCCCCCGCGACCCTTGTGAGGAATAAGTGGTCAAGAAAATGGATGGATGGATGGAGCATATATGTTTTTTTAAATAATAATGTCTGTTATTAATGTTTTTAATTAATGTCTATATTTAGTGTTTTTTGTTGTTGTTGTTTTTTAATTAATGTCTTTTTAAATCACATCTCTTGAGCTGTGGCTGTAAGGTGGTCGGTGCCTGTCACGGCGGCAATCCTCAAACCCTCAGGGATGCCGCCAAGTTGAAGAAGGAGTCCTATCAGGCCTTTTTGGCCTGTGGGACTCCGGAGGCAGCTTACAGGTACCGGCTGGCCAAGCAAAATGCGGCTTTGGCGGTCGCTGAGGCAAAAACTCGGACATGGGAGGAGTTCCGTGAGGCCATGGAAAAGGACTTCTGGACGGCTTTCGAGGAAATTCTGGTCCACCAGCCGGCGTCTCCAGAGAGGAAAGCAGTGCACCATTAACACTGTGTATAGTGGAGATAGGGTGCTGCTGACTTCGACTCGGGATGTCGTGAGTCAGTGGGGGGAATACTTCGAAGACCTCCTCAATTCTACCAGCACGTCTTCCTTTGAGGAAGCAGAGTCTGGGGACTCTGGGGTGGGCTCTCCTATTTTTGGAGTCGAAGTCACTGAGGTGGTTGCAAAGCTCCTCGTGGCAGGGTGTTTTTGATTCCACAACCCATTTACCAGGCAGCGCTGCACTTAGATGTTGCACTGAGAAAAAAATAAAACAAAATAAATATTCTTAGTTGACGTCATTTAACGTTTAATGGCGGCATACGTTGTGATTTTACTGATCGTTATTAGTGTTTTTGGCGGTCAAAGAGTTCATAATTACGGGTTTGTTGTTTTAGTTAAGTTTTTCAAAGTAGTAGGATTCGGTATTTGCATTTACCCACCTTTTTTTCTATTAATTTTCATTGATTATAAGTGATTCAAATAATGGCTGGATGGGTGGATGATAGTTTGCACCGTAACCTTGTAATGTATGACCACTACGTTATCATGATTCACTGTTATGTGTTGTTCAGACTGCCACCTAGGGACAGCTGCGTGAATTAAACAGCAAATGAATGCATTTGCCCGTCAAACAAGCGTTCTAAGTTAGATGACACGATAAATCGCCTTCACGTTAATACCATCATATCGCCCAGCACTATTCACAAGCTTATTACAGTTCCCTTTATCTGACTATTAGCGTGGATCTTAAACATATAAAGGCCAAAACATGCCTTGTAAAAATTAAACTGCACTAAAATGTCACGATATTACCGTTATCGTTACGTCCCTATAAATAATGTCATTCCAGGAAGCACCGGCTCTCCGGAGTCTCCGGTTTCTAACAAAAGGTAACACAACAACGCTCTCAATGCTCGTTATGTCATCAAAACAGAAATAACGTTCCAGGGTCATATGATCATAACATGTCTATCAACCGTACAGGACATGATTTAAGTCACACATCAACATTCATCACTCGCAGTTGTAAAATAAAAAAATAAAAAAAAGAGATGAATTTAAGTATGACACATATGATGACGTGAGTCATCCTGCTTTCAGTGCGCCAAAATGCCTTCTTCACGTATGCACTTTTTATTGTGTGTACTTCACTGAGACTAATTCTACATGTACACTGACCAGTACATGTATTGGTGATGTGCATTGGTACTGACGCTGCCGTTTGCACTGCTCGATCCAATGGTACTTGTAACATGCACTGAAACTAGCTCTTGTATTGTACTATACACACTGCTCTGGGTACATGCACTGGCAGTGGTACACAATATGTGCTGGTACATGTAGCACTGGTACTGTTAAATCCTCTGTTACTGGAACTTAACCTGTACTGCTACTGGTACATGCAGCAGCCCTGGCAATGGAATACACACTTAGAGGTGTATATAATGCTTACTGCTACTTTCAATTGTGCTGATACATGCACTGGAACTGGTACTGGTGTTGTTATGTACAATGGTACTGGTTATGTATTGGTAATATACTTGTACATGCACTAGTAGTGGTTTATATACACCGGTACTTGTAATGCTACAGGTACTGCTACATTTGAAGGTACTGATAAATGCACTGGAAATTGTACTGGCACATGCACTGGCAGTGGAACTGTACTGCTATAGATACATGTATCGGTATCAGCAGTGTGTACTGTATATATACTAGGGATGTAACGGTAAGCGCAATATCGTGATATTAAAACTGCCACAATATCATTGTTGTCATGTTCACGATATTTAAATGCAACACACCTGTTCAAAAACCCTCTGGTGGCTAGTTTTTTAGTGCAATTTAATTTTCATGAGGGATGTTGTGCCCCTTCTATGTTTAAAATCTACGTTAACTGTCAGATAATGGGGGAACGTAATATGCCCGTGAAACAAGCCATTATGTGGAGAAACTCAATGTGTGCGTGCAATAACAACATAACATAATAATAATAGCATAATAATAATAAAACATAAAAATAATAATAACGTAACATTGATGTAATGTACAAAAGCATAACATTGTGCTTTTTTTTTTTTTTTTTTAGTATGAGTTCATTCTTTTTACAATATTGTGACCATTTTTAAATATCGCCGACCTCCACACAATATTGTGATAATTATCGTATCGTGAGGTTCATATCGTGATAATATCGTATTGTGATGTTTGGATATCGTTACATCCCTAATATATACTGGGTCTGAATCTGGCGCTGGAACTGGTACTGACACTGGTATATACTGTACACTGGTACATGTACTGAATTTGTACATCCCGTGGGGATGATGAGATTATTGTATTTGTTTGCTAAGCTATTAGCGGTCCTATCTTCTTGTGGTACTTTTTTGCAGTACCTTTTGAAGTATGCCTGCTTGAATTCTGTTAAGAGACAAACTTGACGTTTGTTGATATGTGGACAAAAAGTCAACTTTTTTTGTTGAAAATTCTGTCTACTTTGAGTTTGTTTTGTTTTGCTTGGCATGCAGGACGTCTGTGTGTGTGGGTATGC
This sequence comes from Festucalex cinctus, assembly GCF_051991245.1. Taxonomy (NCBI): domain Eukaryota; kingdom Metazoa; phylum Chordata; class Actinopteri; order Syngnathiformes; family Syngnathidae; genus Festucalex; species Festucalex cinctus. Next base: position 4,570,223 of record NC_135420.1, on the reverse strand, counting down.
GAGCGCGTCCTGTAGCCCGTCCAGGCGTACTCTGTACTGCTAGTGTGTTCACTGCGTGCGCTTTTATAGGCGAGTTATTTTTAAACGCACGCCCCCTTCCTCTGGTTCCCCTAGTTCCTTATTACCGCGCTTCCTCAGGAAGTCCACTTGGAAGCCGCTTCTCGCTGGCACGCCACACAGGGGATCCCGGCTCCAGTCAGAAGCGATGGCTCACGCAGACACTTTGGATACTCTTTCCAAAGCCGGACAGATGCACAGAGAGAGAAAAAACACAAACGGAGCACTCACTCTGATTTATATTTGCCGGACCGACATACTTATGTCTTTTGTCCGTCGGTAACGCGAGACAATGCTAGCGAGCTAACAGCAGTCGTTATGTCAGGTGTCAAGAACCTGACAAACAAAACAAGACAAAATGCTCTTTTTTTTTAATGTAGTGTTTATATTATTGTATATTGTTTTATTTCCTTGTGTGAAGTTTGATTATTTAAAATAATATATACAAATGTGGCGGCACGGTGGTCGAGTGGTTAGCACGTCAGCCTCCCAGTTCTTTTTTTTTTTTTTTTTTTTTCATCTTTTTTTTTCTTTTTTTCTTTTTTTTTTTTTTTATATAAGAGCTCAGAATTGTTCATTCGGTAGTCTTACCGATTCAACGTCTTGTCATCATTGCTCTTTTATTTATTTATTTTTTTTGTTTTGTTTTTTTTTGTGTATGTGTGCGTGCGTGCGTGCGTTTGCGTGTGTGCGTTTGCGTGCGTTTGCGTGCGTGCGTGCGTGCAAATACGTATAAATTTATACTCATTCATTCACCTAAAGCCTTATAAATATCCCATTACCCTTCGCCTTAACCAGGTACTTCAGAATCTTGCCAGAGTCGTGAGGTTTAAATGGTCAGGAGACCAGAGAAAAGGTCAGAAAAAAAAGAAATAAAGAGAAAAGAAAGGAAAATCAAAGTGAAATCCAGCACCGACCAAACACTTCCTGCCTTCCCCATGATTACAAAATCAAAGTCTTACGCCAACCCCGGAAGCCTCTAAATTCCAGCAAATTTGGCGAGATCTCAAGAGACCAGAGGAAAAACTAAAGAGAGGAAGGAGGGAAGGATCGATAAGGCAGAGAGAGATCCATAGAAGCCAGTACATCCAATCCATCAAAGTGAAGTCCAGCACCAACAAGACCCCTCCTACGTGGTTACAAAACCAGAGTCTTATGCCAACCCCAGAAACCTCATACTTCTAATAAATTAAGATCTCAAGTGACCAGAGGAAAAACTAAAGAGAGGAAGGAGGGAAGGATAGATAGAGCAAAGTGAGAACCACAGACAACTTGGACCGGTCGCCAGCCAATCGCAGGGCACACAGAGACAAACAACCGTCCGCGCTCACAATCAGACCTAGGGACAATTCGGAGTGCCCAATTAACCTGCCATGCATGTCTTTGGAATGTGGGAGGAGACCGGAGTACCCGGAGAAGACCCATGCGGGCACAGGGAGAACATGCAAACTCCACCCAGGAAGGCCGGAGCTTGGATTCGAACCCGACTCCTCAGAACTGGGAGGCGGATGTGCTAACCAGTCATCCACTGTGCCGCCTTGGTGCATGATATGGCTAAACAAAAATACACCCCAGCGAGTGTCAATAATAGCCAAAAAATGTTACATCAAGCTGCCAAGGGAGTACAGATGGAGCACTGTCATAATAATCAGTCATATTTACATCGAAATGTTCATCAATTTGTATTTAGTATTTACTCTGATCGTCTTGATTGTGATGGGATGATATTTTGCATTTTATGCAATGATCAGTGATCACCTATAATGTCATAATTTGCAACAATCGATCACTGATGCCATTGATCAGGTCAGAGACAATCAAAAACAACTTCGCTCTCTGCGGAGTCATTCTGTGCTATGCCCAACGCAAATCATTGTGTGGCTACGGAAAGGCTTTGCTGGGAGGTGAAGTTCCGCCTCTGTGCTCTCGACCAACCAATCACAGTGTAATTGTAATGACTCGATTGAGTCGATAAAGAATTGATCCCAAACAGGCAGGCTCAGAGGAGGAAAACAATCTCGATTTATTGCTTTTGACAAACCGATGGCACAAAGCTTGCTCGCAGGCAAGACAACGGAATTTGCAACGATGCCCCTGCACACAGGCGAGGGACACGTAAGTAACAAAAGACACTTGCAAAAGGCAAGGAGGAATTGGGAAACACAAAACTCCCGCAAAAGGCAGGGAACACGAATGTAACAAAAAGCGCTTGCAACTGCAAGGAAAACTAACATAACCAAAATCGCTTGCAAACGGCAAGGAGAACTAACGTAACAAAAAACACTTGCTAACAGCAAGGACAAGAAAAACATAACTCACTTGCAACCGGCAAGGACGACACGAAATGTACACGGAATCAATCAACACGAGTATATCAAACAAAAGGCGACGCGGAAACACACACGTGAATACAAGTAAACTAAAGACGACGGCAGATTCAAAAAACTTTTACCAACAGGAAAACGCGGAGAACACTTGGACACGGAGGTGAGCAAATAATAATCCGACGACGTGCTGTGTTCCTCGGAGTCCTTTTAAAGCTTTGATTGTCAATGCGCTGCAGGTGCGGAGCTGGGGAACGCCCCCCTCGTTGCAGGCACTGGAACACACACACACACACAAGCACAACAGGCTGAGAACCGAACCATGACAGTACCCCCCCCTCAACGGACGCCCCTTGGCGGACCACCTGGTTTATCAGGATGAGCAGCGTAGAACGTGTCGAGCAGAGACGGGTCAAGGATCCAGGAGCAGGGGATCCACTGGCGCTCTTCAGGTCCATAGCCCTCCCAGTCGACCAGATACTGGAAGCCCCGGCCCCTGGGCCTCGAGTCCAAGATTTCCTTGACCGTGTAGACAGGGTCCCCATCAACCAGCCGGGGAGGAGGCGGAGCTGGCGCGGGAGGATTCAGTGCGCTGGTGGTCACAGGCTTAAGGAGGGAGACGTGGAACACAGGATGCACTTTGAGGGAAGAGGGTAGCCGGAGCTTCGCTGTGACAGGGTTGATCATGGCAAGAATTTCGAACGGACCAATGAAGCGCGGACCCAACTTCTTGGCACCTCCAGCCAGCCGCATGTCCCGGGAGGAAAGCCACACCTTGTCCCCCGGCCGGTAGGCCGGCTCCGGCCGCCGCCGGCGGTCCGCTATTTTCTTGTTGCGGACCGCCATGCGGGACAACGCAGCACGTGTTTCCCGCCACACTTTGTGGGCCCGACGCAGGTGCTGCTGGACTGTGGGAAGTTCTATGGAGCCCTCCTGTGAAGGGAACAGGGGTGGTTGGTACCCGTAGGCCGCCATGAATGGCGAGCGTCCAGTAGCCGATGAGGGCAAGGTGTTGGTGGCGTACTCAATCCAAGGTAGGTGTGTGGACCATGATTCGGGGTTGTTTAGGCACACACATCGGAGGGCCGCTTCTAGGTCCTGGTTGGCCCTCTCTGTTTGGCCGTTGGTCTGTGGGTGATATCCCGATGACAAGCTCGCTGTGGCTCCCAGCAGCTTACAGAACTTCTTCCAGACCTGGGAGATGAACTGCGGTCCACGGTCTGAGACCAAGTCCACGGGTATTCCATGAAGCTTAAAAACATGACGGGTGAGGAGTTGCACCGTCTCCCAGGAGGACGGCAGCTTGGAGAGAGCGACAAAGTGAGTCATCTTAGAGAATCGGTCTATCACAGTCATAATCACCGTGTTCCCCCGTGACCTAGGGAGACCAGTGATAAAGTCCAGTGAAATATGGGACCACGGCCGCGATGGGATGGGGAGAGGCCGCAGTAGTCCCACCGGAGGCTGGTGGGAGGATTTCCCGCAAGCACAAGCGGTGCAGGCCTTGATAAACTCCGTGATGTCCTTTTTCATCTCCGGCCACCAGAACCGTTGGCCGATTAGGGCGAGAGTCCTATGAATACCCGGATGACAGGCGACTCTCGTATTGTGACCCCATTGCAGGACCTCCGCCCGCACTGGGTCCGGGACAAACAGTCTCCCGGCTGGGCAGTCCTCCGGGATGGTGATTCCCTCCAGTGCCTCCGTGACCCTCTTCTCCACTTCCCAGCATACCGCACCCACAAAACAACGTCCTGGCAGAATAGGTTCCGTCCCCGTCTCGGGAGAAGCCACGTCATGCATTCGGGACAAAGCGTCCGGCTTCTGGTTCCGGGAACCCTGGCGGTAGTCCACAACAAAGTGGAATCGGGTGAAGAGTAGGGCCCAGCGTGCCTGTCTGGAGTTGAGTCTCCTAGCTGACCGGAGGTACGCCAAGTTCTTGTGGTCGGTCAGTACTTGGAAAGGTTCCTTTGCGCCCTCCAGCCAGTGTCTCCATTCTTGAAGCGCCAGGACGATCGCCAATAACTCCCGATTCCCCACGTCGTAGTTGCGCTCTGCTGGACTTAGACGCCTGGAGAAGAAGGCGCAGGGGTGGAGCTTCCCATCTTCTGGCGACCGCTGGGACAGGACCGCCCCCACTCCTGAATCCGACGCGTCAACCTCGACCACAAAGGGGAGATCAGTATTAGAGTGGATCAATACAGGTGGATTTATGAACAACTGCTTTAGTTCGGTGAAGGCCTCTTCGGCGCTAGGTGACCACCTAAACGGAACTTTACTCGACGTTAATCTTGTGAGTGGGGCGGCCCGTAAACTATAGTTCCTAATGAACCGACGATAAAAGTTGGCGAAGCCCAAAAACCTCTGCAACTGTTTACGAGTCTTGGGACTCGGCCACTCGACCACGGCCCGTGTCTTAATCGGATCTGCTCGCAGTTGCCCCCCCTCAATAATAAAGCCCAGAAATTGAACCGACGTGGAGTGAAATTCACATTTCTCTGCCTTAACGTAAAGTCGGTTCTCCAAAAGGCGCTGGAGAACCAGGCGAACATGTTGTCGGTGCTCATGCTCGTCTCGCGAGAAGATTAGAATGTCATCTAAATAAACGAAGCAAAAAACATTCAACATGTCCCGGAGGACATCGTTGATCAGGCACTGGAACACCGCTGGAGCATTAGTTAACCCGAAAGGCATGACGCAATACTCGAAATGACCTAGGGGCGTCTTGAACGCGGTCTTCCATTCATCTCCTTCTCGTATTCGAACCAAGTGGTACGCACTTCGCAAATCTAACTTAGAAAAGATTCGGGCGGACTGTAACGGAGCGAAGGCAGAGTCCAACAGCGGAAGCGGGTACTTATTCTTTATCGTGATGTCGTTCAATCCCCGATAGTCAACACATGGACGAAGGGTCTTATCTTTCTTCTCAATAAAGAAAAACCCCGCCCCCACGGGTGATTTAGACGGACGGATCTGACCGTTGGTCAGCGAGCTCGAGATATACTCCCGGAGGGCTTCTTGTTCAGGCTGAGATACTTGATAAAGGCGTGAACTCGGTAGTGGCGCATTGGGAATCAGCTCAATCGCACAATCGTATGGTCTATGGGGCGGCAACGCCTGGGCACGGTCCTTACTAAACACTTTTCCTAAGTCATGATACTCCTTCGGTACTTGATCGAGGCAAATCGCTTCGGGAGCCGGATGTACAGGCACCGCAATTGTCCCTTCTGCCGACCTTAAACAGTGGGCGTGACAGAAGGGACTCCAGTTTTCCAACGCGGGCTTATTCCAACCGATGTCGGGATTATGGGTCTTAAGCCACGGGAGACCCAATACTAGGGGAGCAGCACGGGAAGGCATAACAAAAAAGCTCCTTTTCTCGACATGATTCCCCGAAAGCCTCAAAGTCAGTGGACCAGTAACATGTCGAACCTGCGCCAGTAACCGCCCATCGAGGTCGAAAACCTCCTTCACCTTCTCTAATGGTTCCACCGGGCTCCCTAACGCCTCTACCACACACGGATCGACGAAGCAATCGTCGGCGCCCGAGTCTATGAGAGCCCTAATCTTAAGCTTCATGCCGCCGTCGGACAACTCCCCCGACAATTCTAACCGTCGAATATCTCGGCCAGACCTAATCGGCGGGCTAGGTTCGGTTCTCCCCGGTTGGTGCTTACCCTGGTTCAAGTCCGTTCCGAGCCCCTGGGTCTCGTCGGCACGTCCTCCCAGTCGGGTGGTCGGTCGCGTCCGGCGTGCTGGCTTCGTCGGGCATGCAGCCACCCGATGCCCTGGTTGCCCACAGTAGAGGCAGGCTCCTGTGACCCACCGACGGCGGCGCTCCTCGTGGTGCAGGCGTCCACCTCCGATCTGCATGGGCTCAGACGTGCGGTGGTCAGCGGCCGGCCCCTGCCGCTCACAAGCACGCTCTCGGTGCCGTTCTCGTAAACGGTTATCCAACCGGATGGTTAGCTCGATAAGTCCTTCAAGGGAGTTCGTATCGTCACGGACCGCCAGTTCATCTCTAAGTACCGTATTCAGTCCACGACGAAAAACACTACGCAACGCACAGTCCTCGAATCCGCTTTCAGCGGCCAAAATACGAAATGCAATCGAGTAATCACGACAGACCTTTCCCCTTGAACTAAATCTAATAACCGGCCTCCGGCCTCTCTCCCTTTGACAGGATGGTCAAACACACGTTGAAATTCAGAAACAAAATTCGGGAAAGAGGTCCGAAGGTCCGGTCGAGAGTTGCTCACCACCATCGCCCACGTAGCGGCTTGACCAGACAGGAGACTCATAATAAAGGCTATCTTGGACTGATCATGAGCATAGGTATATGGTTGCTGGTCGAAAACAAGAGAACACTGATGCAGAAACTGACCGCAACCTCCAGGCTGTCCATCATAACGTGACGGGTGGGGCAAAACGGGTTCCCTAGGTGTAACCGGGAGTGCCGACATGGCTGTGTCTATTCGCGGAAGTTCCGGGTTTGGCACCTCGCGAGCACCGAACTGCAGGAGCCTGGCAAACAACTCCTCACACCGGTGAGCAAGCCTGCCCACCACCTCCTGGAGACCGGCTAATGCAACTTCGGTTTGCCCGACCCGTTGCCCCTGGCTGGCCAACGCCTTTCCCACCTTCTCTGAGTCTGCAGGATCCATGGTCGGATTATTCTGTAATGACTCGATTGAGTCGATAAAGAATTGATCCCAAACAGGCAGGCTCAGAGGAGGAAAACAATCTCGATTTATTGCTTTTGACAAACCAATGGCACAAAGCTTGCTCGCAGGCAAGACAACGGAATTTGCAACGATGCCCCTGCACACAGGCGAGGGACACGTAAGTAACAAAAGACACTTGCAAAAGGCAAGGAGGAATTGGGAAACACAAAACTCCCGCAAAAGGCAGGGAACACGAATGTAACAAAAAGCGCTTGCAACTGCAAGGAAAACTAACATAACCAAAATCGCTTACAAACGGCAAGGAGAACTAACGTAACAAAAAACACTTGCTAACAGCAAGGACAAGAAAAACATAACTCACTTGCAACCGGCAAGGACGACACGAAATGTACACGGAATCAATCAACACGAGTATATCAAACAAAAGGCGACGCGGAAACACACACGTGAATACAAGTAAACTAAAGACGACGGCAGATTCAAAAAACTTTTACCAACAGGAAAACGCGGAGAACACTTGGACACGGAGGTGAGCAAATAATAATCCGACGACGTGCTGTGTTCCTCGGAGTCCTTTTAAAGCTTTGATTGTCAAACACACACACACACACAAGCACAACAGGCTGAGAACCGAACCATGACAGTAATACCCTTTGTGTTTTGTTGTTGTTGTTTTTTGTCAGGTAAAAAGTCTGAAAACCATTTTATTTACATCAAACAAAAATAACTAACTACAGAATGTGTGTTATGTATTTGTTATTTATTGAATTTATTTTTGTTGGAGGACTTCCATCACCAGATGTAACAAATGTGCATGAGAGAGAGAGAGAGAGAGAGAGAGAGAGAGAGAGAGAGAGAGAGAGAGAGAGAGAGAGAGAGAGAGAGACAGACAGACAGACAGAAAGACAGACAGAGTTTAATTAGCTTGTTAAAAAGCACATCCTACGGAACGTAGCGTTATGTAACAAAACAAATTCTATTGATATCTAGGACGATCTGTAATACTATGTGATGTATATGATGTCAAGAATCTGTAATCGCGTTACGGGGTCAACAGCCAATCAGAGAATTCCATGTCACTACTGGTACTCACATGTCTAGCCACATCCAATGAGATTGATTGACTGTCTATATAAGGGTCTGAGAATTGTGTGTGTTTTGACGGATTATTGCAAGCTGTTCCTCTGTGCGTTCCCGCAGTCCAAGGGGTCTTGGTGTCTCGTGATTCTCAATGCATTCTCGTTGTTTTTCGTTTTGTCAAGTTATGTGAATAAAGAGTTAAAATCTTATTTGTGTCTGCGCTCTGGGATCCAACCTCTCAGCACACGACACTTCAAACTTGCAGCATCTAATGTACTATTACCACTTCCAGTATCTAACATCTTACAGAAGCCAACTTTCAGGATTTAACTTCTAGGATTTAACCTCCAATATCTAACTTCCAACTAAAGTTAGCTACCAGTATCTGACTTGTATTACGTTATAATGTAATAGCTTAACAACAACACATTGATATTGACTTACATGATCTAATTTACAGTGACTAACTTACAGGCTTTAATTTCCAATCTGTCGGTGTTGTTCCTCTGTCATGGTAATGAGTAAAGGTTGACTTGAGGCAACTGGACCTTTTCTGCTTGTTGACATCTTTAACCAACCAGGAAGAAGCCCAGTTGACCCGATTCACTTTTTGCAGGTGATCTTTACTTCTAGTGTCTTGCTTACAGTTTCCAACTATCAGTAATCAACATACATTATGCAACTTCCATTGTCTAACTTCTAGGATTGCACGTCCAGTATCGAACTGAAAAGAGCTAACTACCAGTATATGAGTAGGTTACGTAATATTGTAATAATCATGACACATTATTGTTCATTTAACCCTTTAACTCCTCAGGTGCCAAAGGGTTAACCCTTTAACAATTCCAGTCCTTTCTCATTATCTGTATGTTCCGCAAACTGCAAATCCCTAAAAATGCTGAACAGCGGTGATTTGGAGTTTGCGGAACATACAGATAATGAGAAAGGACTGGTATTGTTAAAGGGTTAACCCTTTGGCACCTGAGGAGTTAAAGTGGCTAACTTAGGATATTTCCGAATCAATTCACGGTAATCCAAGTGTGAATGCAGGTGCCTGGACTTTTTCTCTTCAGAAAATAAAAAGGCCCCAATTAAATCTTTACAGGTGATCTAACTTCCCATATCTCAGTAGTATGACATAACTTCCAGGACTGAAGATACAGTAGCCAACTTAGAATATTGTGAGTAACATGGCAACATTTTTAAATGTTACACAACTGCGACGTGCAGAACGTCATGTTGTCAACCGGCTCGTGTTCCCATTTCAGCAAGTCGTGCAAAGTAATCGTTAGATAATCACTACAATTAATAATTCTGATGATGGAAACTAATAATAGATGATATTTTTAGTGACCTTTCTGAGACAAGAGCACAACATCCTCATTGCTTTCATACCCAAAACACAGCCCGATTTACTTCCTCGTTGCCTTCACGCACACATTATCACCACAAATTGCACAAATTTCATTTGACAACAGATTTGAATTGAGGCTTGATTTGAAATAGAATACAGCTTGATGTAGACTGTGCCTAGATTTAGACGATGTCTTCATTTTGATGAGACTTCAATTTGATTTGGAATGGACTATGACTTGATTTGAGATGGACTACAACTTGACTTGATCTAGATTCCAACTATAGGTTTGGTTTCACTGACTATGTGTTGTATGAAAACAGATGTTTTTTCCTGTAGCCAGTAATGCTTGTCTTTTCTCTGCTGCCATGGAGACATACAGTATCTCATGTGTTTTTTTTGTTTTTTATGTAGAGTGGACAAGCAGCATGTAGAAATGCTAAAATTACATATTGTAATTTTTCATGGAGATGTATACTGTACATATGTATTTACACAATGTAGGGTAGGATATGTATGTGCATTACTGTACATGTGAGTGAGCGGCGGACATCTGCTTTGCGTTAGAGCGCGCTGGGCCTCTGACATGATGAAACGCAGCCTGGCGCTCTGCAGCAGAGCCAGATACTGACGGCAGCTACGCCCCCGACCATCCAGGGCCGTGAGCCCGCCGCCCTGGAGCAGCGAGACCCCGAGGACCACGCCTTTGTAAAAAAAAAGCCCACCAGAATTCCCTACAAAATGCACCCATAAATGGACGAATATATGACAAAAAAAATGTGACAAAAACAACTTTTATCGACCTTGCAACAATGAGTCAAATCTGACAAAAAAAACCCCAAAAAAAACAGGAATAAAAAATCTGAAAAAAAAAATTGCTATTGGCAAAAAACAAACAAAAAACAAAACAAGGAAAAAATCTGTTTGGGGGGGAAAAAAAGCACAAACAAAAAACTCGCCGCCCTGGAGCCGCGAGAACCCGAGGACCACGCCTTTGTGAAAAAGCCCACCAGAATTCGATACAAAATGCACCCAAAAATGGACAAAAATATGACCACAACAACAGGCAATACAGACAAAAAAAAATCTTACAGGAGTACAGTAATAAATTGGGGGGAAATTAATAAAAATAGCCAAAGTTTGTTGTAAAAGTAAATCTGATTTAAAAAAAATAAAAAATCACGCCAAAAGTATAGACCTTGCCACAATGGGTAAAATCTAAAAAAATAAATAAATAAAAAAAATACACCAAAAATTGCACCCCAAAAATTGACAAAACTATGACCACAACAGGCAATACAGACAAAAAAAAATCTTACATGAGTTCAGTAATAAACTGGGGGAGGGGAACTTGACACAAATAGCTAAAGTTTATTGTAAAAGTAAAAAATATGGCAAAAAAAGTCAAACAAAAGTGAAGAGAAAAATCAGCCAAAATGAGAAAAAGCCACCCCAACAAATGATACAAATCATGCAAAAAAATGTGATAAAAGCAAAGTTGTTTTTTTTATAGATCTTGCAACAATGAGTAAAATCTGACCCAAAAAAAAACCCCAAAAACAAACAAACAAAAAAAACTGAGGAATAAAAAATCTGAAAAAGTGACTATTGGCAAAAAAACAAACAAAACAAGACAAAAATCTGTTAAAAAAAAAAAAAAAAAAAAAAAGCACAAACAAAACCCCCAAAGAAAAACGTCTTCATTTTGTTAACGTGTTCAAAGATGAGTAATTCTTTGAGGTGAATTGTTCAAACAAAAAGGTAAAATTTGAGTAGCCTAAGTGAACTTGACTTAATGTTCAAAATTTAAAAATAGAACCCGGATCTTGTAGCCATAAAGCCATATTAATGTGCCGCGCATATAGTTCTTGATAGTTCCTTACAACGAATGTTATATGGATTATTAGTGGACTAAATTAATACTTTATAAACACTATATTATCCTACAAGTTAAAAAAACTGAGGAACCTTAATCTGAACAAAAGTTGTAGCTTGGTGGAAGAACACACCAGAATCTAGTGTGTTCTTCCGCCAAGCAATTAACCAGTCTGGTAGAACAGTCACCTGTGTGGCCAGAACTTAGACTGTTTTGATATTTATGGACAATTTATAACTCTGTTGCTTTGTTTATTGTACATTGGTGTGTGCAAGGAACTTGGCGTATCATGATGAATTTTGAACTATGACTCGTATGTTTGTTTGTTTGTTTTAAATACAGTACTCTTAACTCCAACCAAAAATTGTCTGTCATTTATTTATGTACACCCTGGCTCAATTTGCAAATTTCTACTAAAAATTTGACTTGGCATCACAATGACGTCTTTGGCACAACCATCACTGCACGCGTGTGCGTGATTTCTTAAAGAGCGCCGCGGTTTCCTGGAGGCCTTGAATGCATCGGCAGCAGGGGCAGCTGTGCGGGTTTCCCCCTCGGTTGCCGTGACGACTACAATCCCGTCACCAAAACAAAGCACTTCGTCCTCCTCCTCGCAGCTTCCTCACATTCCCGCTTGAGAATTTTGCTTTTTGCCAAACATTCCTGGAACTAATTGCCGCTTTTTTTTCAATCCGTAAAAGTTGACTTTTGCCATTCAAAGCTATCCAGGTGCCTTTCGTGTTTCAAAAAAAAGTTTTGGACGACTTTATTGCTCTTGTGCCAAGGTCTAAAGTGGGGACAAAAACACAACAAATAAAACAGTTATTTCCAAAAGTCATTGTGTGTGCGCTTGCGTGTTTTAATCAGCCTTTTGTGTTATGTTGTCGTGTTCATTTTGTTGTGCTGTGTTGTGTGTGTGGTTTCATTCTGTGTTCATCACATGAACATGTTCATCTGCGTGTGTGTATTTTGGTGATATCGTGGACGTTTTTTCCCTGTTTCCCACACTTGTGTGTGTGCTGCGTTACATCACTTTGAATGTGGCGTGCTGGCAGAGCTCACCGCAGCGCTCGCACGCACACGCGCACACACACACACACACAGCTGGCGAGCTGAGCTGAGCTCATGTTCTCGAATGGTTTCGCTGACCGTTTGATTGACAGGAGGAATGTTTGCGTTTCCTCTCACACACTCCAGATAAAAAGTTTGGCTTGCTTGACGCACACAAGTCTCAGTAAGAACAAACATGCACGCAAATACACAGACTACACAAGCATCACCACCACAATAGTGGACAGAGAATCACAAGCGAGGCAGTGAGTGGTACCGACTGGACGCATAGAATTGTAGAAATAAGTTTAAATGAATTCTTAGTGTGAAATGAAGGTGCACCCGATTTTATGCTGTGTGCAAGAGAATGGATTATAAGGCCATCCCTATATTATAACTTGATTGGAACTAGACTCTTACAGTATTTGATGAGGATTAGACCAGGGTTGTCAAACGCATGCTGCATCAGGCCTACACAGACAGGTTTAATCTGACCCGTGAGATGATTTTGTCATAGAAGTATAAAAATGAGTAGACCCAGACCCGTCACCAGAAAGAAATTGCAGGGGGGGCATTACCTTTTTTTTTTTTTTTTTTTTTTTTTTTTTTTTTACACTTCATCAACCTAAATATAATGTTCATCAGGTTGAACAGTGGGATTGTGAGAACTGCAAAAGTCCTCAGAAATATTTTCTGTCACTTAAAATCGGCAGTTCATTCTGAAATCTAAAAGGCAAATAGAAAATGATTGTGTCCGAATGAATGACTCTGCGACACAGCCCCTTCTATCTGGGATTGGCTAGCAGTTGCCTTCATTTGCTTTTTGGATTAGGGCTGTACAATATGTAAGTGACGGTGGAGGCAAGGTGGGTGAAGTGTCTTGCACAAGGACACATGACTGAGAGAGAACAGGATTCGAACAGCAGACTCTTTGGTTGCTGGATGACCCACTCGACCACCTGAGCCATAGCCTGCAGCATTTACAGGGTTACAGGTTACAGAGTGTCTGAAAATATGATGAGACCGAAAACGTGAGTTTTATTCTGAGAAGTCTCGCCTGCCCGCCCACACGATTCCAAATGGAGCTCGACCGCCATGGAAAAGCAAAAGTGACTTTTCCAAAAGCAGAGGTTCTGCGTTCCCACTCCCACCTCACGCCCCAGCACACTTCATGCAAACGTGCACACACGAGGAACAGGAAGTGGTTATGTTTCCTGCTTATGGGTCCAGACAGGAGCACTTGACTTTGTTTAATTGTCTTTGTACTCGAGCCTCTGGTGATTACAATACTCACTTTGTACACCGAAGAAAGGCAAAACTTCACAGATTGGAACACAGTCATGCAGATCAGCACACTCGTCATCGTCAAAGAATTGGCACATTTTGACTCTGAAACAGACTAAAATCTAATATATATATATATATATATATATATATATATATATATATATATATATATATATATATATATATATATATATATATATATATATATATATATATTTTAACCAATTATCCATCCATCCATCCATCCATTTTCTTGACCGCTTACTCCACACAAGGGTCGCGGGGGGTGCTGGCGCCTATCTCAGCTGTCTCTGGGCAGTAGGCAGGGGACACCCTGAACTGGTCGCCAGCCAATCGCAGGGCACACAGAGACACACCTAGGGGCAATTCGAAGCACCCAATTAACCTGCCATGCATGTCTTTGGAGTGTGGGAGGAGACCGGAGTACCCAGAGAAGACCCATGCGGGCACGGGGAGAACATGCAAACTCTACCCAGGAAGGCCGGAGCCTGGACTCGAACTTTTTACCAATTAATCATACAAAAAACAAAAACCTGATAAACTTGTTTAAAAAAAGAAAAAAGGCAAGAGAAATCTGACGAGAAATCTGTCAGAAATCAGGCAAAAGTGTCCAACAATTTGGCAACCCCGTCCAACAAAATAGAAACAAATCAGGGGAAAATACAACAAAAAAATATGACCAACAAAATAACAACAATGGGCAAAAATTAACAAAAAGGGGACAAAAATTATTTTATCATAAACAAACAAATATTGTAAAAAAAGAAAAGAAGAAAAGAAAAAACTAATATATATATACACACACATACATATATATATATATATATATATATATATATATATATATATATATATATATATATATATATATATATACACACACATATATATATACATATATATATATATATATATATATATATATATATATATATATATATATATATATATATGCGATATACTTGCTGAACATAGCGATATCGATATTATTGCGATATTTAACATGTACCTAAAGAAATGTCATTTTTATTACCTAATGAAAGAAAAACATTTTTCATGTGGCAAAATAAGCAACATTAATGTAATCTTAGTTCATTAATTGTAATTATGTCTTGATAATTTTCAACTATTGAATGGTGATGCACATTTTAGTTAGCATCTGACTGGTCAAATTCATATAAAAAGCATAAAATTCCATATAAAACTTATTGCATGCCTTTCAGATATGCATATTGCAAGGACCAATATCGCGATATCGATATTTTTTCGATATATTGTGCAGCCCTAATATATATATATATATATATATATATATATATATATATATATGTGACGGGCAAAATAGTTTTCTAAAAGAATAGCCAAAAACAAAATGAGTGAAAGAACATCATAAATATGTATATAAATAATAATAATAATAATAATAATAATAATAATAATAATAATAATAATAATAATGATAATAATAATAATAACAATAATAATAATAATAATAATAATAATAATAATAAAATTAAAACTAAAAGTTAAACAAAAATCTGTCGAAAACTGTCCCCAAGATATCTGACAAAAAAAAACAACAACAAATTTGGCAGATGTTGACGGTCATATTTGACTACTGTCATGTCGCTAAAATCAGTGGTCAAAATATTAGAAACAGCTCACGTGTCAATCAAATGGCAAAATTACGTAATGTGTCAGATACCTTTGTTGTACCAATGAAGTGACAGGTTCTTTTTCTGATAACACAACGCGTACTACGTCACTTAACGCCATTGTTCACAACTTGTCGGTGTGATTTTGGAGCATCTGTACGACTGACACCTCCTTTTATACTGGCCCCCAAAATAAGAGCCACCTGATTGGTCCGCCGATGTGGCATGTCCGGCCAATCACAGAGAGACACTTCCTGTTCTGCACAAGATGTTTCCTGGTGATAGTGTTGGGGTGTGTGCGTGTGTGTGCGTGTGCGAGTCACGTGAGTGTGTCTTTATGCTAATGTAAACAAAGTCCTGCTGGCTGCAACACGTGTGTTCATGCGTGTGACTGGCCTACACTCATCAACTCACATTTACATCAAACAATAATTCACGAGAATACATAAATATATACTGGAATCATTTTTAAAAATTTACTTTTCAAAATGCATTGACTGGCAACAGTCTATTGTTTGTCCATTATTATGTACTTTGAAATTGTGAACAAATGTTTCCACCAAGTGTTTTTACTCAAAACCTAGCACACCCCCACACACATGCACACGCACTCGCGCACACACCATTGTGAGGACATCCATTGACATAATGCATTTCCTAGCCCCTTACCCTAACTTTACAATTGATTGCCTAACACAAACTCTTACCATAACCCCAACAATACAATTTAAAGCTAAACTCTAAAACCAATTCTTTACCCTCAAAAAGAGGTCTTGAGCTTGACAATGCGAGCTAATGTGGACAGACCAACACGGTGAATGTTGTTGAATATGGTTTTGTCTTTGAGGATGTGGCTTTGAATGTACTCGTAATCTGATATCATTATTTTCTAAAACCAAGTTTACAATGGCAGCTTCCTGTACCCCGATGAACATTTGGCCCCTTCTTCCACCATAGTTGCGTCTCTCAGTCCTTTGGAAAAACAAAAAAACAAAAAAAGATGAAAATATAGGGCTTGGGCCTACAGCTATTTCTTCCACAGTATATTGTACAGGAAACTTTTACTGTTGGTGTTCGTTTGTTTGGTGTTGTGGTGTCACCCAACTGATACACTATGTCATTGAGTGTACTACAGTGTGAAAGAAATTTTGGTTACATACCTGTGCTCCAGTCTAAATGTCCGGATGACAGAGGCGACAGTAAAACGACTCAAGCTGGGCTGCACTCTCTGTCCAGCCTCTCGCATTTCGTAGCTATTAGGCTGATAGGTATGCCTCCCAATATTCACACATCTAGCTGAATCATATAATCGGAAATGCATCATAAAAATGTCTAGAGGGCGCTATTGAGCCATTTATTGCAAATTGCACAACACACTCTTTAAAATAGTCATGTTCGTGACAGGTCTGATGTGTGTGCAAAGTTTTGTGAGTTTTCGCCCATGTTTAGACTCTCAAAAAAAGCATTTTTCTTTGCTAACAATGCGTCGCTACAGCAGAGGCACGAGACAAAATAAAAAAAGTTCATTAACTTTTCATCTTAAATATCTTAAGATGAAACACGCCAAAGTTGAAGACGATTGGATAAGTTATGTAGGAGTTTGTTAAAATATGACCCCTATAAAAGGCCCCCAAAAATGGCTACAAATACCAAAGTAAATCAAAATGGCAGGCTTCCTGTTTGGTTTAGCATATGGCTACAGAATATTTTTTTTTATAAGTCTGAGGCTGATAGGTATCCCAATTTTCACAAATCTAGCTGAATCATACAATCGGAAAAGCTTCATAAAAATGTCTAGAGGGCACTATTGAGCCATTTATTGCAAAATACACAAGAAATCTCTCAAATATTCATGTTTCAATGTGTGTGCAAAGTTTCATGAGTTTTCGCACGTTCAGACTAAAAAAAAAGCAGCATTTTACTTGGCAAACAATGCATCGCATTGGCAACGGCGTGCGACAAAATAAAAAAGTTTCGATAACTTTGCATCTTAAACATCTTAAGATGAAACACACCAAGTTTGAAGACGGTCGGATAAATTTTGTAGGAGGAGTGCGATAAAACATGACCCCTACAAAAGGCCACAAAAAATGGCTAAAAATTCCAACGTAAATCAAAATGGCGGACTTCCTTAGCATGTGGTTCCAGAGCCTTTTTTGAACATGTTGGGCTCTTATGTATGCCTCCAAATCATCATAGAGTTAGGTGAAACAACCCGGAATGCTTCATTAAGTAAGAATTTTGAAACACAAAATTTGATGCTCCGCCTCTGGCGGACTTCCTGTTAGGTTTAGCATATGGCACCAACAGACTTTTTTGTAGGTCATAGTCTGTTACATATGTGTACCAATTTTCATAGCTCTAGATTAAACCTACAACCGGCAATGCTTCGTTACGTAAGAAAAACTCTAAATTTGATGCCCCACCCCTGTCATTATAGTATGTCAAAAACTTTAGATTTTTTTTACCATGATGTTGTCCCAGGTGTTGAGATGGTACAGGCCAAATTTGAAGTCAATCGGATTAACCGTGTAGGAGAACGGGCAAAAGTATGACCCCTGTAAATGTGCAAAAATGGGCCAAAATTGGACATTCAAATAATCATACCTCACTTCCTGTCTATTTTAGGGTCCAGGTATCAAAGATTTGTTTGTTTGTCTGGATGTTCTACAGGTGCCACACAATTTTCGTTGCCGTAGGACAATCGTAGCGGGACAGGCATCCGTTTAACCTATATAGTGGGTGCTACAGAGCCATTTTTCTGTTATGTATGGCGACTTTAAAATATCAAATTTTTCGCCAGGTCTGACATGTGTGTAAAGTTTGGTGAGATTTTTCATTCACGTTTAGTGCCTCAAAAATGCGATCGTTTGCGGAGAAGAATAATATAGTTTTTTTCCAATTGCTAAAACACAAAAATGACTTGCATAACACAATTATATGTAAACTGGCACACAGAGAGCAAGGCCTCTTCTCAAGTCGAAACATGTCTGATCGCCAGAAGAAGGCAGAGGAAATGGCTGCGGCCACCCTGAGAGCCATCACTGGCGCGCAAGCCGGCCGAACCAAGGCCTGTGATGACACTTCTCTGGTGAAAAACGACCTTGCAGCACTCAACCTTGCCATGAACGGAATGAGGAGAGACATGGCCACAAGGTTGCTCGAGCTGGAGAACAAAGTCGCGATGAGTCAAAATCGTGATGAAGACGGATCTGAGTGACGGAGGTGTCGGACACATGGTTTTCACTATGCCCAGTTATCTAAAGCTGCTGGACTGTGATAATCCACATGGTACTAATCAACAAGTGATCAATAATTAATTTGAACGAATCTTCTCTCATGAACTACTTTCGATCAAATCACTGGTGAAGATGAACTGATTGAACTTTCTATAATCCATTTGCCTGAATCAAAAGTTTCCGAATGTAATCAACTGGATAATCAACTTCATGGACTTGATGAACTGTGTGAAATTTTATCATCTCTGCTGATCCTTAACTATTACTCTTGATTTTATGCGTCCTAGATTAGTATGGGGGCGGGAATTTATAAGCTTTTTTGCTTCTTCCTGCCAGCCCTTTTTCTTTTCGGTTATCATCCCATATGAAAAAAGCCTATATGATATATATATGGCAAGCATTATACATTCCTTTCATAAATTGAGTAGAATTTCTTTATAAGGACTGTGTATGTCTTACATAATATCTGTGCAATTATGGCCCCTTTCATACCAAAAACAACCCATAAATCATATAGGGGATTTTCAAACTCTTATATGAATATTACAAGTTCTACATATGTTTTATATATGCAATTTAAAATGTTTGATATATAATACAAATAACTATTTAAAACAATTTATATATGAACTTTATAAGAACATATTAAAGTTTTCATAAAAAATCACTTACATTTAATATCTAAATCTAGTAAATTAGTTGTAAGTATTTTAGGCAATTTAAATATGATTTTAATAAGTTAGTAATGTTAAATGCTTACAAATTCCATATTAGGATTTAATACTATTACTATATTTATATGATAGATTAATGTATTTATCCTTATATGTATATCATGTGCATTGTACAAAGGACATATGCAATTTGAATACAGTCCACAATTGTGTCAAAATTTTTATTCCAGACACACACACACACATTATTTACACCCACACGCCTACACGCACACACACACCCACACACGCTTTAATTTGCACAACATCAAACGACGTGGGTAAACTAGTCCTTCCATCTGACTGTCAAAGATGACATATTCCCAAAACACTGACATTCTCATCTAAGCCCCCCATCCCCCCACCCCAAAAAAACAAATAAACAAAACCTTATGCATAACTTCAAGCAATTAGTTGTTTTTTCTTACATACACTATTTAGAATGCCACAAACCCTAATTGGCCCAGACCCCCAGGCAAATTAAACGTGGCTCAGGCATCAAAACTTCACTACACCTGAGCTAACATGGCCAAAGCACAGCACCTGACAATTTACTCTTGACTGTTGTCAAACAGCATGATGGTTTCAGGGTCCAGATTTTTAGGTTTATTCTTTGCCCTGATTTCGGAGAGCTTTGAGTTGATCACAGTACCAATATGTGATGGGATGACATGAGGCCATTTTTGTAATGTTGCTCCTGTAAGACAAACAACATAAATAGCTATTATTAACTGACCAGCATACACAATTTCCATCTGCAGAAATAAAACCGCTTAAAGGATATCTCTGGTGGCCCATTTCAAGGTATTGATGGGACGGAGCAATATTGTCAAGTTTGATAAATATCTGGTGTTTCTATTTTTGTGTCTCGTTTTGTATGTGCCAAAATAACTCCCCTGGTTAATTTTAGCGCACGGCGCACACCCATTAGTTACTATTAAATACTATTGAGTGATGCAACAGATAAGTAGGGCAGTAGGTGGGGTACACCCTGAACTGGTTGCCAGCCAATCACAGGACACGCAGAGAGGAACAACCGTCCACACTCGCAAGCATACCTAGGGACAATTCGGAGCACCCAATTAACCTGCCATGCATGTCTTTGGAATGTGGGGGGAGACCAGAGTACCCGGAGTAGACCCACGCAGGCACGGGAAGAACATGCAAACTCCATCCAGGAAGGCCGGAGCCTGGACTCGAACCGGAGTCCTCAGTACTGGGAGGCGGACGTGCTAACCACTCAGCCTGATATTTACTGATTTATTCTTATTTTAATGGAAAGGATGCAACCTGACCCGCTCACAGACAAGCTCCTGCCTTTAATTGCCTTGATTCAGAATGGTAAAAAAAAAAAAATGCCACATTGAATAGGTGGACATGGCTGAGCTAAGACGGCTTTCAACGTGGTGACGTCACGGCTTCGCTTCTTGCAAGCGAGTATGGCTGTAACCAGCAGTTGTCATGGTGTCTTGATAAATACGTTCTGCAAGCCATTATAAACTTTCTTTAATACAACAGTGAATAAATGTGTTGCAGTTTTACTTGATAAACTATATACAGTATATTTCTCCTTTTGACCACCACAGGTACATTTTAAACACTAACAGTATGTCAGAAACTGTTAAGAAACTTACTATATATTGCATCCACTTTGTTTTTTTCAAGAGCCTGACGGCGTGTTCCTGAGGAATCCCTAGATGTTCCTCGTAGGTTGCTGACAAGTAGCACATCCATGGGAAAGACAGCTGTCAGAAGCGTTCTTATAAAACAGGAGGCAGAATTGGCATTTTGAGCCACAGCCCAAGCCAGCTTGTTGATGTGGACGATTGACCCAGGAACAATTTCTACCTATTAAAAAAAAAAAAAAAAATCTAAAAATGTTTTCTCAGAAATATGTAACAAAAATAAATAAATAAATAAATACTCAACCCAACTTTTTTTTATAGCGCACTTTAAAACAACCATTGCTGTATAGAAAGTGCGATACATGGAGTAAAATCAGTCATACAAGAAAACAGACAAACAAAAGGAAGAAAACAGTTAAAACAAATTAATAACACAAATACAGCAATCAATAAAACACCACAACAATGTCACGTCTCATGCTGACTAAAAAGCCATAGATTTAAAATTTGTTTCAAGACAAGTTTTAAAAATGGATAGAGAGGGGGGTTGCAACAGACAAGGCGCAATCACCGCTTAGCCTTCACTTAGTCCTCGGTATATGTTGTCAAGTCATTAGCAATGCCATCTTGTTTTACCACCAAAAGGCAGAGTAAACCTTTTGGTTGTAAATCAAGATTAAGACTTGAGAGATCAGAGGTGAAACATTTTGATAAATAATCATTTTAAAAGAACAGGCCAGAACAGAAGGCAATTTAAAACAAAAAACAAAACTGCTGAGTAACTAAGAGCTTGCAAAGCAAGAGAGAGAAAAGTGTTTATACAGTAGTATATAAAACTACCTGATCTTCTATGGAAGATTTGGGATGGTCATGAACACCAGATGCAGAGGTTTGTTGAACACTAGGAGATGAAATTTGCCCTGCTTGGAAGTCAGAGCTGAAGGAAGTTGTGGAACCACGGGACTTGAGGGCAGTCTTGAGCTCACCAATCATATCTGGTATCTCTGTAAACACAATTACATTTTGAACTCAATACCTGATTACCTGCACAAACCACTGTGCAATGGTGTGGGCATGACAATCTGTCAGTCATCATGATGTCATTATTTCAGGTCAGACCAGTCAATCCGAGTTGTTGGAAACAGGAGGAGATCGTACTTACTGGTAATACATCACATGGCGCAGTACAATCTAGGTGTTTGATTGTATGGCGCCTGCATGTGATTTTACCGAATAAGTATGTTGTCAACGCACATTGGCTGTCACCAGAGAGGGATGCACTGGGCCCATATGTAATGTCGACAGCATTAATAGACACCATTAATACAGTATATTAGCAAAAAAAAAAAAGTTTATTTGGTGTTGAGTTGCTCTTGAAATAATGATGGCAATACTGACTGACAAATTGGCATGTCCACCACTGCCCACCATATGCCCCTATGTGGGCAAAATAAGTTTTCAGGAGCATCAAAGTTGGTCGTTCGTCCTGGACATTTACTGGGCTTTGCACACCACTGCACCCACCACTGCCCAGCATCATCTCTACAACTGGCTGACAGCCCCCTAAAGCAGAGAAAAAAAAAAATGCTTTTTAAAAAAAAAAAATTTATTTTATTTTTTTTAAAGACACGTGTACACCAGCAAAGGTGTTTGGTATGGAGCACCTTACATTCCCATGCTCATTTAACTGTTGTTGTATCTAGAATTGAGTGTGCAAAGGTGTTTTCGCCAAGCACCTTTTGTACATGAGGCCTCTGGTTAGTCAGCAATTTCCTCACTGCATTAAATACTGACAAAATACAGTACTTTGGAAATGTCTGGTTTGAATGTGCCTTTAATTTTCTCTGAATAAGCAACAAATATGTCAGAGAAATTAAAATTTGAGGCCTTGGTATGAGATTATTCTGGGATTTTAGCGGAGGAAATCCATTTCCATCCATTTTTTGACCGCTTATTCCTCACTAGGGTCGCGGGGGGTGCTGGCGCCTATCTCAGCTGGCTCTGGGCAGCAGGCAGGGGACAGTCTGGACTGGTTGCCAGCCAATCGCAGGGCACACAGAGAAAAACAACCATCCGCACTCACAAGCACACCTAGGGACAATTCAGAGCACCCAATTAACCTGCCATGCATGTCTTTGGAATGTGGGAGAAGACCCACGCAGGCACGGGGAGAACATGCAAACTCCAACCAGGAAGGCTGGAGCCTGGACTCGAACCAAAGTCCCCGGAACTGGGAGGCGGACGTGCTAACCACTCATTCACAGTGCCACCTAGCGGAGGAAATCAAATACAAGAAACCAGATGCAATACAAGAAAAGTGCCTGGCTAAACCAAACCAAAAAGTACTGTTGTGTGTTGGTTGATTCACAACCATACTCACCTCTAACCAACATGTTTTTCAGTTTTTCATTCTCACTTCGCAATCTTGTATTTTCTTCCTCTAGTTCATTCAGCTTCTGAGTTTGTTGTTGGTTGAAAATTGGTTGATATTTATCGATAAGCTTTTTGGCAACATTCTTTTGTGGTTTTGTTATCGATTGTTTTTTACTTTGAGTCTGTAAAATAAATTAAAACAGTTACTTTCACTGAAAGTACAACACACTTATTCCTGGAATAATGCAAAACCCACTTTCAACGGAGGATTGGCCAATAGTTACTGATTAAAAATAAAAAAACAAATAAATAAATATCTGCATTTGCATCATCAGGCAAAACGCATGCCAACATGCTCCAATATATGAACACGTGTAATGTGTCAATTCAATTGATTGTTTGTTTATTACTTTGATTTGCAGCAACTTCTGTAATTTCTTTATAACTATTTCTTTCTGTCTTTTCGAAGAAGAGTCAGTTTCCCTAGATTCTCACTCATCTGAAATGTATTTCTCCGCTCTAAGATGAATAAAGTACCAATCTATCAAGTGTAGTTTAACCTTCTTAGACAGTATTACATAATATATATATATATATATATATATATATATATATATATATATATATATATATATATATATATATATATACATATATATGTTTAAGATTTTACTTACTTGTGGTGATTCACCTAGATCAGTTTCAGAATCAGAGTCTGTATATCGACATGGCGGAATTGAGGGTCTTTTTTTGGGCAGGTGCTCATCCTTGTTGACAGACAAATATTGTTTAATTTTGCCATTTGTTTGGAAACGATTACCTGAAATGAAAAATAGACAAAACAAATTACATTTCCCTTATGTAAATGTATGTAATGATATGGAAACTGACATTGGGTTAAAAAAAAATAAATAAATCACTTACTGCTGACGAACTTGACAGATGCTCTGTAAACTGGCCAACCATGTTTGGGTTTTTTACCTTTCTGCCACTCCACAATGGCCAAGTAGTCAGATACAGGATATCCATTGTCATCAAACTTGGAATCATCATAAGACTTTATAGCATCTGTCTTCACTTCACTATACTTCCCAGCATCCTCTCCATTACACCACACTACCACTGCGAATCTTCTTGTCATACTACAATTACAACAAATTGTGAGAGTTTAAACAACATAAACTTGGCTATAGCATTAACAAATCTGAATAGACAAGTTTATACATGTTTTGTCTTTTGACATTTTTTTTCCTGTTTTATGTCAAATTTTGTATTACTGTTAAATATTGTCTGCAACTAAATTAAAACTACTAATACAAACGTTAAAATATTAAAAATGTTGGCGAATGACTTACTGAGGAGAAATTCGATACTTTAGCTAGCACAACACTAGCAAACGTTCATCCTTGGTGGAATACAGGCTGTAACGTAACTTACTCAAATATAACTTAAAACTCAAAGGAGCAAGTTGAAAATGTTTCTACCTTGTTGGCAATAAGTCAGAAGGGACTTTGGTGTCCATGTTTTCGCTGCCTCGCTGGTCAACAACTTTTTTCAGACGAAAAAGCCACAGAAAGCAGCAAGTAACGCCATCTCTCTTCTGGTCTATCCCGCTTGGATTGACTTCTGGCTTGTCATTGGCTAACTACGTAGCAGTTCAAATCGATGTCAACCAATCACGCTCCACCTAGCTTAATCGTCTCCGAGGTCGTGTTATCTGTCTGTGTTCTTTTCTTTCACCTCCAAGCAAGCACAAAAGAAGTCTAAAAATGCCAAAACGAAAAATATACTGTCTTCATGATACTGCGGGAAGAGAGAGAAAGATTCCTCGTCGTACCCTGAGTCGATGGAAAAAAAGGTACATTATGTGTGCGTAGCATGAGTTCATGAAAGCTAAGCTATTTTATGCTAACTGCAGCCTGTACACGATGCTAGTGTGCTATGCTATCGGTGTGTACAGGAAGTTAACACTATATAAAGTCTAGGCTACACAGGCTGTATGCACAAATCTATATTGTCCAATATTTTAACATCTGTATCATTAAAACTGTTTTAGGAAAATAAAAGACGTTCAATTTAATGAGCATTCTTCACAAAGAACCGACAGTGTAAGTAGAATACACTTAAAAATTAATATAATTTTTTTCCCCCAATATATCATGGTTTTCTTTTTTCCTTTTTCCACCATTTTAGTATCATTTTTCACATTCATCAGGGGAGACAAAGCCATCCACACCCACCAATGAGCAGGTGTGTCTGTCAATAATCATAATAAAAATTGTTTATCTTTATCTTTTACTTTACATTTTATTTTTTAGGATTCGAACCTTTTGACATGTCCTCCAGAGCCAGAAGAGAATTTATCAGAAATACAGGTATATATATATATATATATATATATATATATATATATATATATATATATATATATATATATATATATAGTTTTTTTTTTTTTTTTTTTTTTTTTTTTTTAAACAAATTTCACAATAGAAAAATGTATTGCTTTCATTTTTAGGATGTCAACCTTTTGTCTTGTACTCCAGAGCCAAAGGAACGATTTTCATCAACAGTGCAGGTATAGAAAATTTGTATTATTGTTTAGATCTATTTCTCATTAACTTTACAATGGAGTAGTGATATTTAATTGTTTTTAGGAATTCTGCCTTTTGCCACACCATCCACACCCTAATGAGGTGCCCTCATCTGAGGTACTGGTATTAAAATTGTTCAGATAATGTATACATTTTTTAAACTGCATCTGGGAATGGGATAATACCATATGTTTTATTTATTTAAAGGATATAACCCTTGCACATGTTCCAGAGACACAAGGACTATCTATCTATCTATCTATCTATATATCTATATATATATCTATATATCTATCTATCTATCTGTTACTCTTATTGGTATTTACTCTTCCAACTGCCTAAGTAATAATTTAGTCCTACTTGAAACCAGGCAGTGGTGTTTTAGAACAAATCCAGGCAAAGTTTAGAATCCACTATGTTCCTAATTTAATTATGATTTTAATCATAGTACAACAAAAAAATATTTATTGTCAAAGTTTCAGAAACATCAGTTTACCATGTTGCATGTGAAATGTCTCTAACATGACAGCAAACACATTAATTGAAAGTTATACTTTTTAAATCCCTTTTTTTTCTCATTTACAGAATGATACTATAACACCAGTAACGGAGTCCACAGAAGGGTGGCCAACTTATGAAGAGGTACCATAAGAAATTTAGCAGTAATGCATGGGATATTTAATAGCATTGTTTATGAATATGTGTGTGACTTTGAAAATTTAGATAGTCCCATTTCCAATACATAATAATTTTTAAATGAAAATAACTTTTTTTTTTTTTTTTTTTTTTTTTTTTTAACAGAATGCACCAAGATCCACACCAGATGCATCTTGGCTGAGCATACTTGCCTTCTCTCTGAAACACAATGTAACTGGGGCATTGATGGAGGATTTGCTGAAACTGTTAAGGTTATGCAGCCCTGATTGTGCCCCCATTCCACGTAGCAAGTACATGCTGGAGAAAGCTTTTCAAGACTTTGTGGTAAAGTCAGAATATCATCACTACTGTGGAGTGTGTAGCTCTTATATTGGCATCGCTGCAACTAAGGACAATGAATTAAGATGTAGCATCTGCTTGTCAACTGTACAGAAAAGTCAGAACATTGAGATGGGAAACTTGTTTGTTTGTTTGCCTTTGAGGGACCAACTCCAGAGTCTCTTAGAAAATCAGCCCATTATGAACAGTGTGTCACAGCAAAACAGAGATGTTTTTACTGATATCTATGATGGGAAGTTGTACAAACGTCTGAAATCTCTTAGTGATTCTTTTGTGTCACTATCCTTCAATTGTGATGGTGTGCCTGTATTTCAGTCATCTAAATTTAATATCTGGCCATTACTATGCTGTATTAATGAATTACCTCCCGTGAAAAGAGATAAGCATGTTCTATTATGTGCTTTGTGGTTTGGTTCATCTAAGCCAATAATGACCAGCTTTCTCAAACCTTTTGTAGAGGAATGTAAAAGTCTTGCCCAGATTGGCCTTTCTTGGCATGATCCAGCAGATAAATCAGCTAAAACTGTAAAGGTATACGCATTGTGCGCCATTTGTGATGCAGTAGCACGGCCGTTGTTACAAAATTTCAAACAGTTCAATGGAGAGTATGGATGTAGTCAATGTCTTCATCTCGGTGAACAACTAAGGAAAGGTAATGGTACTGTGAGAGTGTATCCTTTCAAGGAGGGCATTCCTGAACTTAGACAACATGATACAACTGCAGAAATAGGTCAAATAGCTGGAAATAATGGTCACAGTGTTTTGGGTATTAAGGGCCCATCTCCAATAGTTGACTTGCCACATTTTGACCTCATCAACGGTGTGGTTCCTGATTATATGCATTGTGTATTGCTGGGGGTTTGCAGACAAATGTCAACTTTATGGTTTGATTCTAAATATCATAATCAGCCATGGTATATTGGGTTGAACACCGCAGGAGTGGATGAAACTTTACTGGAAATCAAGCCTCCGAGTACTTTTTCACGAAGCCCACGGTCTATTGTTGAGAGAAGGTTTTGGAAAGCACATGAGTGGCAGAACTGGCTGTTATACTATAGTGTGCCAGTCCTAAAGGGCATACTCCCAAGCAAATACCTTTGTCATTGGGCATTGCTTGTGGAGGGTGTAAGCATTTTGTTAGGGTCACAGATTAACCAAGAAGATATTGACCATGCACGAAACTCCCTTGAGCTTTATGTTAAGTCTGTTCAGTGTTTGTTTGGTGAAGGGCAAATGACATTTAATGTACACTCACTCCTACATTTGAGCAATAGTGTTGAGAACTTGGGCCCTCTCTGGGCCCAGTCAGCTTTCATGTTTGAAAACTATAATGGGTATTTGCTTAAGCAAGTAAAAAGCAGCAATGCAGTACCTCAGCAGATATGTAAAAGAGTCGCTTGGTCTCGTGCATTGCCACAAATAGCTAATGCATGTGCGCAAAGTGAAGTTTCACCTGAAATGAAGTTATTCCTCCGAGAAATGACCTCAACTAAACATCAAGTAAGAAATGCTGCAAGATTTGACAAAGTGACAGCTCTTGGGGTGCCAAAGATAGGGAAAGTATCTGAAAAGGACCTGATAGCATTGCATGGTTTTGTAACCCCAGGCTCCATTGTTCGATATTATAGCAGAATAGTTGTTATTAATGGAGAGGTCATTCACAGTGGTGCTTATGCAAAGACAAAGAAAAGAAACAACAGTGTGGTGATTTTGAAAGATGAACACATTTTCAAAATTTCATATTTTTTCAGTGTGAATGAAGATCAGCATTTATATGCAGTAGGCAAGGTTGGAAATTGCACTGTACAGAAACTGGTTCAAGGGAAGAGTGTAAAAACCTCAATGACCTTTGTTAAGACTGTTCATTTTCCAACTGGCTTTGAAAGAGCTATTGATAGCAATGAAATAATAAGACCATGTGTTTACATAAATTGTGCATCTGGTCCTATTGTTTGTGAAGCTATCATGACGTACTATTGTTAAGAACAAAAATGAGATTGTGTTGTACAGTATTGTAATAAAATTGTGAAAAATTGAAAGTATCCATCCATCCATCCATCCATTTTCTTGACCGCTTATTCCTCACAAGGGTCACGGGGGCTGCTGGCGCCTATCTCAGCTGGCTCTGGGCAGTAGGCGGGGGACACCCTGGACTGGTTGCCAACCAATCGCAGGGCACACAGAGATGAACAACCATCCACACTCACACGCACACCTAGGGACAATTCGGAGCGCCCAATTAACCTGCCATGGATGTCTTTGGAATGTGGGAGGAGACCGGAGTACCCGGAGAAGACCCACGCGGGCACGGGGAGAACATGCAAACTCCACCCAGGAAGGTCCGAGCCTGGACTCGAACCGGAGACCTCAGAACTGGGAAGCGGACGTGCTAACCACTCGACTACCGTGCCGCCAAATTGAAAGTATGTTTTAAGTTATTAAAACAAAAATACTTGTAATATATATATGCATTTCATGAATATTTGACTTTTTATTGTTGTATTTATCTTGATTTATCAAAGAGTAGATTTAGTTGGTTGTCAACATACAGCTGTGCTCATAAATTAACATATTCACCCGAGAGGTATGTAAACTTATGAGCAACTGTACAAAGTATACATTTGAGTTACAGCTGTCAAATATATATATATATTTTTTAATCAGGTTAATCACATTTTAGAATTTTGATTAATCACGATGAATCACTTAATTAAAAAGGCTTTTTATTTTAATTTTTTTTTCATTTTCTGAACCGCTGGCTGCTCACAAGAGTCGCCGGGGGTGCTGGAGCCTATCTCAGCTGGCTCTGGGCAGTAAGCAGGGGACACCCTGGATTGGTTGCCAGCCAATCGCAGGGCACACAGAGACGAACAACCAACCATCCACACTCACAAGCACACCTAGGGACAATTCGGAGCACCCAATTAACCTGCCGTGCATGTCTTTGGAATGTGGGGGGAGACCGGAGTGCCCGGAGAAGACCCATGCGGGCACGGGAAGAACATGCAAACTCCACTCAGGAAGGCCGGAGCCTGGACTCGAACCCGAGTCCTCAGAACTGGGAGGTGGATGTGCTAACCAGTCAGCCATGTGTTAACTCTTTTGAATTTTAATAAGGACGTCTTCAACATTTTTTGAACCACTTGCACGCACATCCTCTTTTTCTCAGCAGTTAATTACTTGCATAATTTAAAATGGAAAAAAAAATGACCGCGATAGTTTGCCATGAACAAATATTTTGAATGATCATCCACAGTCAAAATTAATAGAGATTAATCTGCGTTATTACATGATTAATGCGATCATTTCTTGTGATCAATTAATTAGTTAACGCTTTAACTTTGAAAGCCCTAATTTAAACACAACTGTGCATAATGGCATGCCATATATATTTGCACAAGAACAGCAGTGATATAATTTAAGTAGGTTCTTTTTATACAAAATATATAAGACTTGGTATTGCATTGGGCATGTCTGACACGCATGATTTTAAACATACATAAATTGTATGCATTTTGTATTTGGGAGTTTTGTGACATATAAAATCCACATAGAATTCTGTTAAAACAGATAAGATTCATATGCAATTTTTATAGGACTTTTTCATATGGGATATGTTAAAATTGTATGTTGAAATGTTTGTTTGTCACAATGCTGTCCGAAAAGGAAAAATGAACAAATAAATCAAATCAAATCAAATCAAATCAAGTCCCCAACCCTCTTAACACATTTTCTGCTTTACACACCTTTTCCAATTCAAAATGGTACTTTTTAAATGCACTGAACACGATTCACCTGCATTAGACACAACAACCTGACTTAAGGTCACATGTTTGCCATTACAACACACTGCCATTCAAAATCACAATACATGAGCTAATCGGCTAATATATGTGCCGCCTGGCCAAACACCTCAATGGTTAATTGTTAGCACCTCAATCAGGAACTGTCATGTTTTGGGTGTGGTGGATGGACCCAAAAACGGACGAAACAGGCAGGAAGCAGATTGACAGTCATATGAACAATTTTATTGATGAGACGGAACGGGGCAGGACGGGTCGTGATGGTGACAGACTGAGCAGGGCGTGACGGGAAGATGGTACTTGGCGCAGGCATGGCGATGACCCGGAAGACTTGGCGTGGCGAGGAAGACCCGGAAGACTTGGCGTGGCGAGGCGAGGAAGATCCGGAAGACTTGGCGTGGCGAGGAAGACCCGAAGACTAAACTATGCGACCGTGACCAGACTAGACAATACACTAACAAAAGGACAATGCTCCTACAACGCGTGCAACAAAACCCACACCCTAAATACACACACTAACGAGCAATTAACATCACACAGCTGGGAAACACAGCAGGCAGGGGGAACCAATTAGCAACACACACCGGGGGGAAGGGAAGGCACACGCAGGTGGACAAGGTTAACACTGACGAGACAACGGGACAACAGACAACATAAACACCCAAAACTAAACAAAACCTCAACCAACCAAAACCGAAACATAACAGTACCCCCCCCCCCCCCCCCCCCCCCCCCCCCCACCCCCACCAAGGGACGGCTCCCAAACACAAACACCCAAACACAAAAACAAGCCAAAACGGGGAGGGCAGGGACGGGAACGGGAGCAGAACACAGCCCTCAACCAAGGTATGACTATGAGGCCACTAAGGGGCGAAAGACGGCCTTACAAAAGTCCATGAAATCCGCATCGGGGGGAGTCCCAGGAGGCGGCATAATTGTGGGCTCAAGGGGCGGAAACAGGGATGGCGCCGCCAAGGGCCAGTCCCCGCGGTGGGCCCGTCTCTTGCGCCGCCTGGCGCTGGGTCCTGGATCAGCCGCCGTGACTGCACTGCCCGGGGCGGACCCCAGGCCTGGAGACTTCATCTGGGGCAGAGACGGTGACGCTGGGGACTGCTGTAACTCTGCCGCGACGGGGAGACATAAGACGAAGGCCATCGGCCGTGACGAGGGGACATGAGACGCCAGGGGCTGCGTCAACGAGGGGACATGAGAGGCCAGGGGCTGCAGCGGCACAGGCGAATCTTTCAGGGGCTGCAGCGGCACAGGCGAATCGTCCAGGGGCTGCAGCGGCACAGGCGAATCGTCCAGGGGCTGCAGCGGCACAGGCGAATCGTCCAGGGGCTGCAGAGGCACAGGTGAATCGTCCAGGGGCGGTATTGGCACAGGCGCAGTGTCCAGTGGCGGCACTGGCGAAGCGACCAGGGGCTGAAGCGGCAGCAGCGGCACAGGCGAATCGTCCAGGGGCTGCAGCGGCACAGGCGAATCGTCCAGGGGCGGCATTGGCACAGGCGCAGCGTCCAGTGGCGGCACTGGCGAAGCGGCCAGGGGTTGAAGCGGCAGCAGCGGCACAGGCGAAGAGGCCAGGGGCTGAAGCGGCAGCAGCGGCACAGGCGTAGCATCCATGGGCTACCGAGGCGCCGGAACGGGGTCCTGAGGCCGGCGGGGAGCCGGGACGGGCTCCTGAGGCCAGCGGGGAGCCGGGACGGGCTCCTGAGGCTGGCGGGGAGCCGGGACGGGGACTTGAGGCCAGCGGGGAGCTGGGACGGGCTTCTGAGGCCAGCGGGGAGCCGGGACGGGCTCCTGAGGCCGGCGGGGAGCCGGGACGGGGACTTGAGGCCGGCGGGGAGCCGGGACGGGGACTTGAAGCCTCCGCTGGGTCCGGGTTGGTGGGAGCATTCTGTCATGTTTTGGGTGTGGTGGATGGACCCAAAAACGGAGAAAACAGGCAGGAAGCAGTCATATGAACAATTTTATTGATGAGACGGAACGGGGTAGGACAGGTCGTGACGGGGACAGACTGAGCAGGGCGTGGCGTGGAGGCTTGGCGTGGCATGTAGGCTGGGCGTGGCGGGAAGATGGTACTTGGCGTAGACATGGCGATGACACTAGGCATGGCGATGACACTGGGCGTAGGCATGGCGTGGATGACCTGGAAGACTTGGCGTGGCGAGGATGACCTGGAAGACTTGGCGTGGCGAGGATGACTCGGAAGACTTGGCGTGGCGTGGATGACCAACCAAAACCGAAACATAACAGGAAGTATAAGCAATGCACTATAAACAGGCCACAGATGAACAATTTCTTTTCTGTTTTTTTTTTTTTTTTTAACAACAATGGAAGACCTGGCAGAGAGAGCGGAAGAGAGGCTGAGAATGAGGGAGTGGGGGGGGTGAGACGTCTGGGTAGAGCTGGATAGAGCTGGTAGAGGATTTCATGGCCAAGACAACAACTTTGACAATGCGACGTGAGAGGTTGCCTGATTTTTGGTTTTGGTTTTGGTTTTGGATGGATGGATGGATGGATGGATGGATGGATGGATGGATGGATGGATGCATGGATGCATGGATGCATGGATGGATGGATGGCAAAATACCAAAAGAAGAAGAAAGAGGAAGCTAATGGGTCATTATCCCAGGCAAGGAAAAGCTCCCAATTTTGTTGAAAATATGTCCTGTTCTGATAAAACTGTTTCTCTGACAACTTTCACCTCAAACATGAAAGATGATTGGTGCATTCAAGAGATATATTTTCCTGCAATTTTCTTTCTGTTTACTGTTTTGTGAACATATATTTGTTCACTTCAATGTAAACATATCTGGTGTGCATATGTTGTACTGACCTGTGAAAAAAAAAAAAAAAGTCCATTTAAATTGTTAGAAAGTTTGAACATGTCACGCCGCCACCGGCGTGACGGCCCATGCTTTTATTTTGGTATCCATGTTTCCTGCCTTGCTTTGAAAATCCTAACTCTCCTCTCACCCCAGGTCACTTGCTCTTCCTGCCGCTCCATAATTACCGGTCCCCGCCCATGATTACTAACACCTGCCACCAATCAAGACTCACAATAAAGGCCAGCTGCATTCTCCCCTCAGGGCCGAAGTGTCACACATCTCAGTGCATGGAAGCGTCCCACAGTCCTCGAGTCCTTGTTCCCGTTGCCCCGTTGCCTTGTTGTTTTGCCTTGTTTTTGTGCCTTTTCCTCCCCAGCGGAGCGCCCTTAGTTACCCCTTGTGCCTTGAACCTTTTTTCCTCCCTAGCGGAGCGCTTTTTGTTGTCCCCTGTACCTTTTGCCTGTTTTTTCCTCCCCAGTGGAGCGTTTTTAGTTCTCCACTTTTTGATTCCCCTTTCTCCTCTCAGGTTGAGAGGAGACAGCTGTTGGCCGGAAATAAACCTGTTGCCTTTGTGGCTTACCTTTATCCTGCGTCTGAGTCCTACCTTTCCTCGTCGTGTCAGTACTCTTCAGCCAGCATGGACCCAGCAGGAAAGGTCGAGGCTAGGCTACAGAGCCTGGAGGTCCGGCTTGCCAACCAGGAAAAGGTTCAGCAAGCCGTGGTTTCGCAGCTGGAGCAGCTGTCAAGCCAGGTCCATGAACTGGTGAGCCACATGCAGCCTCTCGCCCCTGAACCTCGTCAGGCGCCGTCTCTCGCTCCTGAACCTCGCCTGCTGCAGCCTCTCGCCCCTGAACCTCGTCTGCTGCGGCCTCTCGCCCCTGAATCTTGTCTGCTGCGGCCTCTCGCCCCTGAACCTTGTCTGCTGCGGCCTCTCGCCCCTGAACAATGTCTGCTGCCGCCTCAAGTCCCTGAACCTCGTCTGCTGCGGCCTCTCGCCCCTGAATCTTGTCTGCTGCGGCCTCTCGCCCCTGAACCTTGTCTGCTGCGGCCTCTCGCCCCTGAACAATGTCTGCTGCCGCCTCAAGTCCCTGAACCTCGTCTGCTGCGGCCTCTCGCCCCTGAACCTCGTCTACTGCGGCCTCTCGCCCCTGAGCCTCGTCTGCTGCGGCCTCTCGCCCTTGAGCCTCGTCTGCTGCGGCCTCTCGCCCCTGAACCTCGTCTGCTGCGGCCTCTCGCCCCTGAACCTCGTCTGCTGCGGCCTCTCGCCCCTGAACCTCGTCTGCTGCGGCCTCTCGCCCCTGAACCTTGTCTGCTGCGGCCTCTCGCCCCTGAACCTTGTCTGCTGCGGCCTCTCGCCCCTGAACCTTGTCTGCTGCGGCCTCTCGCCCCTGAACCTTGTCTGCTGCGGCCTCAAGTCTGAACCTCGCCAGGTGCCGCCCAAAGACCCTGAGCCTCGCCAGGCGCCGCCCAAAGACCCTGAGCCTCGCCAGGCGCCGCCCAAAGACCCTGAGCCTCGCCAGGCGCCGCCCAAAGACCCTGAGCCTCGCCAGGCGCCGCCCAAAGTCCGGGAGCCTCGCCAGGCGCCGCCCAAAGTCCGGGAGCCTCGCCAGGCGCCGCCCAAAGTCCCGGAGCCTCGCCAGGCGCCGCCCAAAGTCCCGGAGCCTCGCCAGGCGCCGCCCAAAGTCCCGGAGCCTCGCCAGGCGCCGCCCAAAGTCCCGGAACTTCGCCAGGCGCCGCCCAAAGTCCCGGAACCTCGCCAGGCGCCGCCCAAAGTCCCGGCGGCGCAAGCCCTGCGGCTGCCTTCACCTCTCGTCGGATGTCGAGGACGCCCTCCTGACTGGCCCCGCTGGGACTCTCTCGTCGGGCTTCGCGGACACCCTCCTGAACGGCCCCGACGGGATTCTCGTCTGGCGTCATGGACGCCCTCCTGAACTGCCTTTTATCTGGGACGGATGGGTGGGCCATGTGCCCCCTTCCGCCCGCCCTTGTTTTTGGACTTTTTATGTTGAAGGGCCGTCGAGAGCAGGCCGTTGAGGGGGGGGTACTGTCACGCCGCCACCGGCGTGACGGCCCATGCTTTTATTTTGGTATCCATGTTTCCTGCCTTGCTTTGAAAATCCTAACTCTCCTCTCACCCCAGGTCACTTGCTCTTCCTGCCGCTCCATAATTACCGGTCCCCGCCCATGATTACTAACACCTGCCACCAATCAAGACTCACAATAAAGGCCAGCTGCATTCTCCCCTCAGGGCCAAAGTGTCACACATCTCAGTGCATGGAAGCGTCCCACAGTCCTCGAGTCCTTGTTCCCGTTGCCTTGTTGTTTTGCCTTGTTTTTGTGCCTTTTCCTCCCCAGCGGAGCGCCCTTAGTTAGCCCTTGTGCCTTGAACCTTTTTTCCTCCCTAGCGGAGCGCTTTTTGTTGTCCCCTGTACCTTTTGCCTGTTTTTTCCTCCCCAGTGGAGCGTTTTTAGTTCTCCACTTTTTGATTCCCCTTTCTCCTCTCAGGTTGAGAGGAGACAGCTGTTGGCCGGAAATAAACCTGTTGCCTTTGTGGCCTACCTTTATCCTGCGTCTGAGTCCTACCTTTCCTCGTCGTGTCAGAACAGCATATGTGTATATTCAAATACGTCTGTGCTTGTGAACAATCTGAAGAATGTTCAACAATTTGAACTATTTTAGTATTAAAGCATACTAAAGATGAAGTGCTGTGCATTATGCCCGACAGTGTGCAGTTGATGAGACATAAATCTGGTGACATGAACGACGTGTGTGCTACTTGGTACAAAAGTTTGATTTTGGCAAACCTATATGTAGTTTTGGTTGCAGTGCTTCATTTTGGAGGATATGAGAGGGGTTTTGCAATTTGGGTGTGTGGTTTTGTGAATTGTGAATTTTGATCAAATGAGCCGAGTTTGCAAAATTGTGTTTTAGCAATTGGAAAAAACTGTAACAACAAAGAAGCGGAATAATAAGAATTCCTTCAGGAACAATAGGGACCTCGCAGCGGTTGCTGCTCGGACCCGAATGAAAAGTGCTCACCTGTGGTCTTTTTATTGTGCTTACTTCCTGATTGAGGTGCTAACAATTAACCATTTGGCCAGGCGGCACATATATTGGCCAATTGGCTCTTGTCATTTTGATGGCAGTGTTTTGAAATGGCAAATATGTGACCTTATGTCAGATTGTTGTGTCTTATGCAGAGAACCGTGTTCAGTGCATATAAAAAGTGCCATTTTGAATTGCAAAATGTGTAGAAAGCGGAAACTGTGTTTAGAGTTTTGGAGACTTGAGAAAAGCTTTTGCTCTCTCTGTGTCTGTTTAAATAATTGTGCTTTGCGTGTCATTTTAGTGTTAGAAAAAAAACTGTAATAACTTCATCTTAAGGCGTAGAATTGACTAATCTGTTTAAGGATGTTTTAGCAAAGGTAGTGAGCATCCTGATGAGATGTATAAGTCTTTTTTTTTTTTTTTTTTGTCAAAATATGACTTAGGCCAGTGGTGTCCAAACTACGGCCCGGGAGCCATTTGCGGCCTGCCGTCCATTTTTTTGTGGCCCGCGACATGTGCTAAAGATGGCATTTGACTCAGTTCAAAAAACTAAAAACAAAAATGTTTGGAGATGGAGGGTGTCAAAAAACAGGTGCTATTAAAGGTTATTTTAGTTAACTAAAACTAACAAAATAACTAAAACTAAAATTAAAAAAACAATTTCGTTAACGAAATAAAATAAAAACGAAAATGCTTTTTAAAAAACAAAAACTAACTGAAATTACATGTTATGTTTACAAAACTAACTAAAACTATAATTACAGAAAAAAATGTCCTTCGTTTTAGTCTTTGGTGTGATTTTTAGTAATTTATTTTGATATCAACCGGAATAATGACGTTTGAAAGTATGTCACACAGAAAGACGTCATCTAGCAGCAGGCAATAGAAAAGCACCTTGAGATGGCCTCGCTCCCATGGTGTTTTTTAAATATTGCGCACAAGTAATACACATTAAAAAAATATAATACTAATACTGAAACTAACTAAAAATAAACTAAAACCAAGCATTTATTAAAAAACTAAAACTAATAAAAACTACCTAAAATGAAAAATTCCAAAACTATAATAACCATACTGCTGCCATATTATAAATAAAGTAGTTTAGAAACTGTAGTATTATTATAAATATGCAAAAGCACAAATTTGTACAATTTTTAGGACTAAACACAATTTCTCTCCATAATATTATGTGGCCCTTGCGTCCTCCTGATTTTCTGTATGTGGCCCTCAAATGAAAAAGTTAGGACACCCCTGACTTAGGCCATTACTTTAAGAGGGTAACGATATTCATATCAAAATATTACAAACAGCCTAGTGTGTGTGTGCGTGCGTGTTTTTGTGCGTGCGTGCGTGCGTGTGCATGTGTGTGCTCGTATACAAGTAGATGATGCAAGGGTGCAGAAATAGCAAAAAACATGAGGTCAACAACATGACACCATGTTTTCACACACGACGTCAGTGATGTAAAAAAAAAAAAAAGAAGTTAAAATGTTAACAAAATGCGCAAGTGTGTGTGCGTGCGTGTGTGTGCACATTCATCTGTCCAAACAAAGACAAGAAAATAAAGAGTTGGGATGGGATGAAGACGACGAGAGGACAAAGTGGGGAAACGGAAGAAGGTAAAAAATGTGTGCAGATTCCTGATGAGAGCAACGTCAAAGAAAAGAGGCGTCAGTGACGGGACGGCTGCCAGACATGTGGAAGTCATCAGAAGGCCGCCAGAGAAAAAAAAAAAAAGAAGGCCGCCAGAGAGATTGGGGGAACCCCGACGCATCGACCGCCGCTTGTGCGTGCGTGTATGCATGTAACCGCAGTGTGCATTTAGTGACTGCCATTTGTGTGTCTATTGAATACATTGGAATTTCATGGATACTGATAAGTCTCTTTTTAAAGTAACAAAAATTACAGAGCCCCTAAATTGACATGGGAGAAAATAAATAAATAAATAAATATGTTTCTTGTCCGGACGAGAAGGTTTCTTGTCCGGACGAGAAACTTTTCCTGTCCGGATGAGAAAGTATCTTGACCAGACAAGAAACTTTCTTGTCCGGACGAGAAAGTATCTTGTCCGGACGAGAAAGTTTCTCTTTCTCGTCAGACAAGAAACATTTTTTATTTTTTTCTCTCATGTCACTTTAGGGGCTCCGTAGTTCATGTGCACAGTAGAAAAAAAAACAAAAAAACAAAACAAAAAAAAACTAAATACAGTGGAGACAGTAGACTAGAGTGATTAAGGCACATGAACTATAAATAAATAAATAAATAAATAAATAAATAAATAAATAGGGATTCTTGAAAAATTGGTTCTACTCATGAAGAAATGTATTTTATTACATTTTTATGATATTTTTTGTTCCAAGTCGACGTCTCTCTTCAGACCCGCCCGACACTTGCCCTCCCTCCTCCATTTTGGCTGATGGCGGTGGGCTTACCCAGCCAGAGAAAGAGTGTCAAATTCCAGCGTGTGTTGCGGTCCGGTCACCCTGGGCAACCGGGAAAACACGCTTGATGATTTAACATGTGCAAAATCATCCATGGGCCTGTCCATCAAACGTATACGTGGACACATGGCCTCCATTCGCCGAGTCCCACTGGTGGGAATGACGATGAGGAGGATGAAGAGCAGGGCGCAGTGTGTGTGACATCATCAGTGAAGCTCCAGCATTCAAAACAAAAAAACACGTTGGAGGTTTGAATGTCTTCTTTTGCTGCTGTGACATCATTCAAGCAAGAAGGTGAGAACCGCAACAGCTATTTACAACACTCTGTTTATAAAAAGTCTGAATAACAGCATTTTGTGATATAAAAAAAGTGACTAATGTGGCCTATACAACTCAAACAAATTTTGAGAAGAGAAGTGAAAGTAAACAACCGAAATTATGTGGCTCCACAAGTGTGCACGCCCTCTTATAAGTGGGAAGTGTCAGGTGTGCGCTGGCTAACATTTAACATGACTTTCAATGTGACTGCTTGGCACATACCTCTGTAAGAGGGTGTGCACACTTTAGCCACCACACCTTTGTTTACGCTTCTACTCAAAAAGATCGTAAACAACACTTTTGTCCTAATCGACATTGTCTTCTCTTTTATTGGTGCCCTAAAACCTTTGTCCAAATGTCAATTTGTTTTCCTACACTTTTTCAGTTTTTCGGTGTTCCTATGCTTTTGTCTGAAGTCCGTATTTCCACTTTCACAGGTGTCCCAATACTTTTGTCCGGATTCTCACATTTTCTCTGCTTTTCACATTCCAATATATGTACTTTTGTCTGAACGCCAAAATATCTCCACCTTTGTCGGTATCCAAATACTTTTGCCCTGAATCCACGTTTACTATTGCAAGTGTCCCAATACATTTGTCCAAGCACTTCCTGTGATTTTCTCCAAACTCCACATTTTCGCCCTTGTCCACTTTTGATAATTCATCCTGACTTCTTTAAAGGAACAGCAACATGAAAAATCAACTTTTTGGAGCTTTTAGCCATGTTAAAATGCTAATTCCTCACCAAAAACATGACGGAAGTGTTGTTTTCCTCCATTCCTGCTCTCCAAGCTAACCTGGCAATAGCCAGATGGATACACGCTTCACTCAAGTGAGTTCTCCGCAATATCCTTCTGGTACCTCTCCACAGTAATTTGGTCGGGAAAGGCGGGACATTCTATACAACATTTCGAGCTGATTGGACGATGCGTCATTCTACATGTTTGATTTAACCAATCACGGCTATGGGTGAAAATTTCGTCTTCATTCTTGGGGGGAAAAAGCACGAACATCTTACCAGCTAGAAATACAAGAAGCTCCCCTCGCTGTTCAACATTCAACAAGTAAACGGAGTAATTCTGCGAGAACAGAATTAATTGCAGCGTCCATTCGTCCATGTTAGGTTTGTTTGTTAGCTCCGGCGTCGGTGCTGGCTTCCTGTTTTCGTCACAGTTGCATATCCCGCCCCCAAACACAATGTCGCTCTGTGATTGGTCCAAACCACCAGTGGTTCGGATCGTTGGAAATCAACGGGAGTGGTACAAGATGTATTCTCCGGAGTTTGTGAACTCACAAATACCGCGAGAATTCATCTTGCGAGAGCAAGGTTATCTCCAAGTAGGGGTGGGCAACATGGTAAAAATGTCATATCACGATGCTTTAAAAATAAATTCACGATCTCGATTTTATCACGATTCTTTTTTTTTTTTCCTTTTTTTCTTCACATTTCTGAACATTTTTGTAAAATTTAAAACATATTTAAAATGTATATAAAACCCTAAAACAAAAAAATACAGACATCTTCAGCCAACTAAGCTTTCTGAACATGGTCAATTGAAATAGTGTATTTTTTTTTTTTTTTTTTTTTTATCAAATAGTGCAATGAATGTAAACATAAATGGTAATGAACAGCCTCTGTTACTTTAGTTACAGTGCCAACGGTGTATGAACAGCGCTTAAAACCACAATAGAAATTAAAACACAGAATTGGAAAGTAGTAGTGTTTGCTCGCGACTCCGCGTAGTTTACGACTTCTCGTATGTGGACTTCTCCAGTGCCTTTAACACCATCCAGCCCCCTCTGCTTTGGGACAAACTAGGCAGGATGGGAGTGGACCCCCACCTGGTGAACTGGATCTTCGATTACCTCACTTGCAGACCACAGTATGTCGGGCTGAAGGACATCACATCTGGCACAGTGGTCAGTAACACAGGAGCCCCTCAGGGCACAGTGCTGGCTCCTGTTCTCTTCACCCTGTACACCTCGGACTTCTGCTATAACTCGGAGTTGTGTCATGTCCAGAAGTACGCCAATGATACAGCCATCGTTGGGTGCATCCAGGACGACAGAGAGGAGGAGTATCGGAGACGGGTCAGAGACTTTGCTGCATGGTGGCATAAGCCACCTACAGCTTAATACCTCGAAAACGAAGGAGCTGGTCATTGACTTTAGGAGGTCCAGACCAGGACCGCGACCAGTCCTGCTAGAGGGAGCTGAGGTGGAGGTGGTAGACAGTTGCAAATACCTTGGGCTGTGGCTGGACAATAAACTGGACTGGACAACACATACCAGTCACCTGTACAAGAAGACACAAAGCAGGATGTACTTCCTGAGGAGACTGCGTTCTTTCAACATCTGCAGCAAACTTCTGAAGATGTTTTACCAGTCTGTGGTTGCCAGTGTCCTCTTTTACACCGTGGTGTGCTTGGGGGGGCAGCATATCCAAGAAGGACTTTCACAGACTGGACAAGATTATCAGGAAGGCCGGCTCTGTGGTCGGCTTAAAGCTAGACTCTCTGGTGACAGTGGCAGAGAAGAGGACTCTGGACAAACTGCTGGATATTATGGACAA
>NC_135420.1:4510782-4523282 GCF_051991245.1 Festucalex cinctus | reverse complement strand
CATTGTTTTTTCTTTTCCGCCCCCAATTCTGGATGCCTTTTTGATGACATTTCCAGATATCCAAGAATAAACTTCTGCCAAATTTGCGATTGAAGCATAAAGTGCACCCCGCCCCCCCTCCCCCTTTCCCAAGTAGTTTGCCCCGTTGGAGCAAAAGTGCACCCCGCCCCCCTCCCCCTTTCCCTAATAGGAACAAACTACTGTACTAGGGGAGGGGGGGCACCAACGTAGACCAGCGATACCGCTCGTCGAGTAAATAATGCGACGTTATTTTTTGTATTTATTAACATGCTTTACTAGCTTTTATTTTAAATATTAGACACTGATATTATAATTACTAATATGATTATTTTTATGGGCTTGATTTGTTTTTTGGTGCCCCCTTAGGCAGTTGGTGCCCTACGCGCAGTGCGTGATAAGCGTATGCGGAGCGCCGTGTCTGCCAGCGACAACATACAATCATGTTTATTTCAGTACCTACACAAGAATAAAGTTGGTCGCATTTTGTTCAGAGTTTAGACACATTATTATTTTTTTTTTTAGCTTAATCCCACGCCTTCCCAAATCATGTTAACTACGTTACCGCCAGTGAAATCTAATGCTCAGTTTAAACAAGCTTCACGACACTTAATGTCATAAACTGAAATAAATCTTTACCAAAATTTATGCAAGCATCTCAACTTCAACATCAACCGCTGCAAACCTCTCCAAATATGCTCACTACAGTTTAATGGCAAACGCTTGCCGTCCATAATCCAAACAAAATATTGCTAATAACTAGGGGTGTGAATTGCCTAGTACCTGACGATTCGATTCGTATCACGATTCACAGGTCACGATTTGATTTGATACCGATTAATCCCGATACGAATTTATAAGTCGATTGTTGCGATTTTTTTTCATTCAAATTTAGAAAATACTAATCAGTAAGCTTGTAGAGTGTAAGATTTATATGAAAATGTATTATTTATTTATCTGAAATTTCAGTCTTATAGAGGTTGTAATCTGTTTCATGTTTGAACAGCATTAAAATAAAATATTAAGGCTTAATGTTCCGTTCATATAACATTCTTCCATGCTCAAGGTGTGAATCCTAACCCGAAGTCAGACGTTTTGTTGAATATTTTTCCATTAAAAATGGAAGTTTAAAAATCGATTCACAAAAAAAAAAAAAAAAAAAAAAAAAAAAAAAAAGGCAATGATGATAAGACGTTGAATCGGTAAGACTACCGAATGAACAATTCTGAGCTCTTTTAAAAAAAAAAAAATCGATTCAGCCGCCTATTGAATCGATTCGAGAATTGCGCGATGTAGTATCGCGATATATCGCCGAATCGATTTTTTTTTAACACCCCTACTAATAACTATCTACTATCTATCCAAATATCTCTCTAACTATCAATCAAATTATATAATAACTTCAGAGGGTTTAATACAAAAGTGTCATGTCTCCCATACACATAAAAATCATACTTGATACGGATGTTGGCACCCGGCGAAGCTTCTGCC
The DNA here is from genome assembly GCF_051991245.1 of Festucalex cinctus. NCBI lineage: Eukaryota > Metazoa > Chordata > Actinopteri > Syngnathiformes > Syngnathidae > Festucalex > Festucalex cinctus. The sequence goes on along the minus strand of NC_135420.1, from coordinate 4,521,773 downwards.
GCAGTAATTGTCTGCAAAGCAAACAGGTTCACATCGAACCTTTTGTGTCCAAAATGAAACGACTCGAGCATAAATGGTTGATGTGGCATTTCAAATTAAGATTCTCAGAGACATTCTTGATCCTGGAAATTCACTTTTCACAATAGCATTCCCTCTACTTCTTTTTTTTAAGTCACAGATTAAAGTTTTTGTTGCTTGTTTGTACAAACGGCGATGGTGCAACAAGTTCCCAAGTCATGCAAAAAAAGTCATTAGTTAAATGTAACTGAGGCTTAGGATCGTTTTGAAAACAAATAAATACAAATAAAAATGCTTATAAGTAAACCGCTCCGTGACATGACACCCATTAAATAAACAATAGCAAAATATGGCCGTAAGCCCCTAAGTGGAAGTTAGGAGCCAAATCATTTCACCACGTGAGCCCTCAGGAATAAGGTGGATAATGTGAAGCTTAACATGTTTTAACACAAAACTTACCACATAGTCAGGGTTATTATAGCTTTGAATTTTAATTGTAGTTGTTTTTTATTTTGTTTTGACTATTTAAAAAACAAAAAAAAACAAAAAAAACCGTTAGTTTTAATTAGTTTTTAGAGCAGATTTGTTTGAGTAAAGAATTAAAAAATAAAATAAAAAAAAAAGTCATTACCTTTTGTGTAATAAAGTAAACTGAAATGCCAAGAACAACTCTTCGACCTTCCTTCTTCTGTATGTCGTACATAATAAGACTGAATTCAAAATATTCCAAATAAATCCCAAAAGCTCATGTATGAATTTGGCAAAAGATGAAAACAAATAATTATAGTTTGTTTGTTATTGTAAATGTAAAATTACTAAAATGTAGATTCAGTTAGTTATAATTTTAAAAGCACTGTCATTTTTATTTTACTTCGCTAAGTGTTTTTTGAGTTTTAGTTATTTCATTAGTAGTTTCCGTTAACTATAATGAAACTTATGTTCAAATGTCAAACATATCATGGAATCAGTTTGTAACTGTCATGACTGTGTTTTGTTTGTGGCAAGGGTTATGTTTGGGGCCAGCAGGTCAGAAGCTATGTGAAGTCAGAAGCTATGTGATGTCAGGAATCTTTAATCTCTTTATCTGGTCAACCGCCAATCATATGCCGCCATGTCAGTCCTGTTAGCTACATGTCTGGCCTCAGCAAATCAGATCCATTCGCTTACTATATAAGTCTGACAGAGAAGTGTGTTGGTGCCGAATTGTTAATCCGTTTCTCTGTCCATGTGGCCACCTGCTCCTCTGCTTGCCTTGATCCATGCCTCTTGATGTTATAATGTTAATAAATGTTAAAACGATGTTAATAAAGTGTTAAAACTCTTATTTGTGTCTGCGTTTTGGGATCCAACCCCAGAACATAACAGAATAATTCAGCCAAATAAATCCCGCAGACTTAAATAAGATGTGCCATGCCCTGGACTCCCAAGGACAATTGCTTGGGCGTCATGAGCCGGCCGTGACTGATCTGAGAGATGCACTAAAGACCTTAGCCAACCAGTCAGCCTGTACCAGCACCGATCTCCAACGCTGACGCATCGGACTCCGGGATGGGAGCAGGGTAACAAAGCAACGTCAGGGTAACAAAATTGTCTTGTGTTTGTACTCACCGGCTTGTGTTCTTTAAGTGTTCCGGACCCTCCAGAAGGCCTGGCACACAAGAAGACTATCGGGCTGTTTTTGTCACTTGCCGAACGAGGACGACCAATGTCTGACGATCTTATGTGCCAAATTGCAACACTGTCTTCCTGCGTGTTTTTTTTTTTTTTTGTCCGACTGACTTTTTTTTTTTTATGGGCTCTGGCTTGTGATGAAATAACTTTGTGTAGTGTGTGCGCGTATGCATCTTATGTACATGTCTTTGTGTGCGGCAGTGGTGGCGGACGTGCGGTGCTGCTGTGAAAAGAAGAGACTGGCGCGTGTCGCAATCGCAGCGTCAGTGGGGAAATCTTCGTCTTCTTCTGTGGTTTGTATTGTTTTGACTGACGCCAACTACAGACAGACGCGGGGCGTGCACAGTGGGTCATCTCACACACGCACACACACCCCCACATGCATGCTCCATGTCTTTAGCCAATAGTTCAACAATAACATTCGTTCTCCTTGACATTCAACACTAATATATAATAATGAAAATATTTGGAAATTAATTTCATTAAGACGTGTGTGCTTGCGTGTGTGTGGTCTGTTCTTTGTGCGCGTGCAGTGTGTATTGAGTTTAACCTTGCGCAATTAGAACACCTGCAGTATAAAGCTTCGGAAATGGAGGATTACGTTTTTGCAGGTTTGTTCAAGTTGTAGTGTGGACAGATGCGTTGAGGTCGTGACGTTCGGTCATTGTAGGACTGAGGGTTTTGTGATGACTCATCCTATTTTGCTGCCATGCTGCAGCCACATAACGTGTCAATAGGCCAGATTGACAATTGTGATTCACTCAAGGGAGCTCGCCACAATATCAATCTGGGACCGCTACAATGTGATCTTCTTGGGAAAGGTTCAGTACAATACTTCAAGCTGATTGGGCAATGCACAACTTGTGCACATCTACCAAACTATTGTTTTGACCAATCATGGCAACAGATGAAAATGTCGTCATTGAGGGAAAAAAACAAAAAAACAGTAATATTTATACCAGCCCTGCGATTGGCTGGCAACCAGTCCAGGGTGTCCCCCGCCTACTGCCCTGGGATGGGCTCCAGCACACCCTGCGACCCTTGTGAGGAGTGAGCGGTCAAGAAAATGGATGGATGGATATTTATACCAGTAAAAAATGTGCAAAGTGCCTCTCGCTGTTCTTCAATCAACAAAGAAACTGTGAGTGTCATGACTCGGGTCATGCAAGGGTTATGCTAATTGTTATGACTCGGGTCATGCAAGGGTTATGCTTACTGTTATGACTAGGGTCATGCAAGATTTAGGTTTGGGTCATGACCGTATGGTCAAGTGTCTGTTTTGAACTGATGTAACCGGCATCTGGTTTCAACTGGTAAAACGCTATGTGATGTCAGAAGCTATGTGATGTCAGGAATCTTTATCGACATGCAACTATGTGATGTCAGGAATCTTTCATATCTTTATCCGGTTAACAGACAATCAGATAATTCCATGTTAGTACTGTTACCCACATGTCTAGCCACAACGAATCAGATTGATTCGCTGTCTTTATAAGCCTGTCTGAGAAGTGTGTGTTTTTGTCAGATTATTACCTCTGTTCCTCTGTGCAACTCTCGTTGGTTCTCATCTAGTTAAGTTTGTTCCACTCCTCTCGATGTGGAAAAAATAGTGTAGGTCTTATTTGTGTCTGCGTTTTTGGGATCCAACCTCAGCACATAACAGTGAGTAATTTTGCAAGAACAGAATTAATTGCAGCGTCCATGCTTTTGTCCATGTTAGATTTATTGTTTCCCACAACTTCAGCGCTTCTTGCTTTCGTCACAGCTGCATGTGCAGCCCCCAAACACAATACTGCTTTGTGATTGGTCCGTACAAAATGTGTACGGATCGAAAAGTGAATATCAGCAGACTCATTAAAAGATGGATTCTCGGGGTTCGTGAACTCAAATCCTGTGAGAATTCAGCTTGCAGCGCAAGTTTAACGGCCACATACAATGAAAAATTTATGTTGTCTCAGTTTAATGTCGCCGACTTGCTAGCAAGCCAATAAAATCTCTTGGAGGATTTTTATTCTTGGGAGAGGGGAGAGTGAGTAGTAAAAAAAGTTTGCTTTTCAGAGAAGCAGAATATTAAGGAGGAAAAATAATAAATGGACTGCTTCTTATATAATGCTTTATCTACACCATATGGTGCCCAAAGCGCTTTACAAAGCCTCACGTTTACCCATTCACACACACACACACATTCATACACTGATGGTCGGCTGCTGTCATGTCCACTGGGAGCAAATCGGGGTTCAGTGTCTTGCTCAAGGACACTTTGACATGCTCACCAGGGCTGAGGATCAAACCCACAACCTCACGGTTGGGAGACGACCACCATACCACGGAGCCATGCCTCAAAAAAGTTTTTGAATTGGAAAAAGTAGTATCACTGATTACTTTTAAGTATTTTTACATTAAATTACTTCTGAAAGAACTCATAAAAATTTCACCCCCACATGGAAATTTTGTGAGTAGCAGTGTGTAGTGTTGGTTTGTGCATCAGACAAACAAAACACACAAACCCTAAAACTGCCACACAGACATATACACTACACAAACATATACACACTGACACAATCTCCAACACACAAGCATGCACACGCACACAGGTGTATAGTGCGTGTGTGTGTGTGTGTTCCATTTGCAAAATGTTTGCTGTCTTTGAATTCCCAAAATGTTGTTGTCGATCCCGCCAGTTGCCAGTTGTGAGGAGTAGGCCCGCATTCCTGTTTCATGACAATTCCCAGGACTGTTGAAATATTCGTATTAGTCCTAATATTGTGATTGGGACGTCTTATTTTTTTCCCATCATGTGTGCTGGCTTCAAAGGCCAAGCTCCAGCAGATGATGTTGTTTTAGCGGAGAAGCTAACGCTAACACAACTCCACTCACAATACACGCGCACACGCATAAGGACACACAACATTCTGAAACATACAGTATGCTCAGACACAGACTCACTCATCCACTCACTCACTCACTCACTCACTCGTCTCTAAAATCATCTTTCCCTCTTGGATTGGAAATACCGTGAATTTGTTGCAGTCTTCCCAAAGAGGGGGTGGGGGTATTGGACGGGGGGGGGGGGTTGAACAGGAAAAATGCCCTCTAACATTGCACTTTATGAATACAAATAGTGATAACATAATTAAGTAGAGCGCAAAGAAAACAAAAAAACATGTCAAAACATACGCAGTTTTACTAAAAACATACACATATTTACAAAAAGGCTGTTTTGTTGTCTGAAATGGTCAAACACTATTGCAGTCAGTTACACACTATTGTGACCTCCTGATTACCAGTAGTTCAAATTTGTCCCCTATAGTGGACATTTGTAAACCTGAATATCTCCCATCCACTGCATATAATGAATTAACTTAAATGCTGCTCCATAGAGTACATTCAGAGCTTTCCAATGATACCAAATGTGCAGTGGTGGGGCTTTGCTAACTTTGAATGCATCATAAAAGAAAATGGCTTCCCTCAATTCAAGCACTTTTTAGGGAAGTAAAAGTAGTAGGGATGTCCTGATCCTATCACGTGATCGGATATCGTGCCTGATTACGTGGTTACTGACTCAATCGGAATCGGACGTTGTCTCCCGGTCAGGACTCAAATCAATATATGTGGTTAATATTTTTTTATAGAATTTTTTATTAGATCTGGAGTGGTTTGGTGGCACAGACTGAGACTTCATTTTTCCACACAGCTTAGCGTGTGGCATGGCGTCACTTTGCTACAGTGACAATGTTTGTATAATGCCGTCGAGTGGCGGGGCTAAACAACGAAACGGCGCAGAGATATTTGGAAGTAGATGATAATAAGTTATTAACTTTTATATGTAAAGCTGAGATGGTGCGACTTGCATTGTGTGCAAAGTCGTGGGGCGGAAAGGATATATAATAGAAGCATTGCACGCTTCCCCGTTGTGCGCTGCACTTCACTTCCAGGCAGCCCCTTCGCCATCAGGCGCTGATTACTTCCGCGGATCCGTCTGCGAACGTGCTCCGGATCCTCCCCGCGGATCCAGCAGAGGCGTCCGCTAGGATTTGCAGTAGCGTCGGAGGGACCTCAGACTTAGCCTAGCCTAGCGCAAATCCGGAGTGTCCGACGTCCTTCGCGAGGTCGCTAAATCTAGCCTGGTGCGAGTCCAGACCAGTCACAGGATATGGTAAGATTAAATACATTTTGCTTGCTTGCTCTTCTAATCCAGCCTTTTGTTTGTTGTGAAGTTGGCTTGTTTCACGCTTTAAAATGGCTAAAATAAAATAAAGCTTTTGTGGAAAAATTAATCTACTAGTTAAAATAATAGGGCGGCACAGTGGCTGACTGGTTAGCACGTCCGCCTCCCAGTACTGAGGACTCGAGTCTAGGCTCCAGCCTTCCTGGGTGGAGTTTGCATGTTCTCCCCGTGCCCGCGTGGGTCTTCTCCGGGTACTCCGGTCTCCTCCCACATTCCAAAGACATGCATGGCAGGTTAATTGGGTGCTCCGGATTGTCCCTAGGTGTGCTTGTGAGTGTGGATGGTTGTTCGTCTCTATGTGCCCTGCGATTGGCTGGCAACCAGTCCAGGGTGTACCCCGCCTACTGCCCAAAGCCAGCTGAGATAGGCTCCAGCACCCCCCGCGACCCTTGTGAGAAATAAGCGGTCAAGATAATGGATGGATGGATGGATGGATGGATGGATGGATGGATGGATAGTTAATAATAGCCCTTTGAGTAACTCATAGATGCGCCAAAAAAAAGGGGGGGTTAAATGTTTTACTTAATTTAACCACTGCTGCACTCGCCATATAAAAATGTTGGAATAGTTTTGTAAAAATAAATAAATAAATATATAAATAAATAACAAAAACAAAACAAAACAAAAAACCTTCTTTTTCCTTCTTAATAAAATGCCAAGGTATCGGATTGGGACTCGGAATTGGCCGATCTTAAAATGAGGTGACTCGGACTCGGGTCCAAAAAAAGTGTGATCGGGACATCCCTAAAAGTAAGTGCACTACACTGCGTTTTATTGGAAAATTTAGGCTTCAAATGTTGTAAGTATGTTTTCTATAAAAGACTCTTAAGAACAAAGTGATGCTTGAATTATTTTAACTGTATTTGAGCCGAGCATTAAAGTTTTAAAAAATGTCCTCTAGTGGTGGATATTTGTTGCTTGTTAGTTATTTTTTCCATTTTGCTCAGTTTTTTTCCCTCCCAAATGACAAGAAAGGAGAGTCCCTTGATGTTTCAGATGAGGAAAAAAATCTCTTGTGGAGAATCGGGCCTGATTCTCCTGATTCTCCTCTTGAGCAAAGTAAGGGAAGGATGTTTGAGTCTGCCTAGAAGAGAAAAATTTTGCAATGACAAGTAAATACTCCGGGCGGCACGGTAGTCGAGTGGTTAGCACGTCCGCTTCCCAGTTCTGAGGTCTCCGGTTCGAGTCCAGGCTCGGACCTTCCTGGGTGGAGTTTGCATGTTCTCCCCGTGCCCGCGTGGGTCTTCTCCGGGTACTCCGGTCTCCTCCCACATTCCAAAGACATGCATGGCAGGTTAATTGGGCGTTCCAAATTGTCCCTAGGTGTGCATGTGAGTGTGGATGGTTGTTCGTCTCTGTGTACCCTGCGATTGGTTGGCAACCAGTCCAGGGTGTCCCCTGCCTACTGCCCAGAGCCAGCTGAGATAGGCGCCAGCAGCCCCCGCGACCCTTGTGAGGAATAAAGCGGTCAAGAAAATGGATGGATGGAAGCAAATACTCCCTCTTCCTGGTCGATGCCCAGAGTGCCACTATGTACCGAGCAAACCAAAGCCAACTGGATTGAAGGTTTCGTTATTGACTGCACCAACTGGTCTAGTTTTGGACTTTGTGGTCTACCAAGGCAAGACTACTTTCACAGTTACAGGATGAAAGGTCACTGGAGAACAAGCTGCACTTCATTTGACTCTCGTCTGTTACCCAACACACCCACCGGTTCTTTGAAAGTTACTTTACAATCAGCCTCCTCGATACCCTGATGATGACGGAAGGTCTGACAGGGACTGGAACCCTCATGAATAACAGGGTTCCAGGATCATAGCATACAAAAATTAAGAAAGAGCGTCATCAAAGATGGTGGTGAGTAAAAGCACGTGGGACTTGCAGTGGTCATGGCATCATCTGCCTTTGAGACTGAAGCTCGGATGCACAGAAAAGATGGTCCAAGAAATGTGTCAATGCCACTGGCAATTCCCAAGTACACCTGCAAGGGTGGTGTGTCGACCGAATGCTGCGTTTCTACAGGATGGCCTCTCGCACTAGGACATGAACAGTGCATTCAGTTTTCTATTGTTTTGACCTGTCAATCAATCAATCAATCAATCAATCAATCAATCAATCAATCGGTGATTGCCTGTTTCTGGACAAAAAACAAACAAACAAACATCGATGTTCCTTTACTTCAAACTGCTCTTTGGTGAAGAGTTCATTGATCAAGCCCAAACAGGAATCGCAAGAGACAGCGAGGGTGGCTATACTCCCCCACGTCCAAAATTGAAACCACCGCTAAACGCAGCTCTGAGACACTATGGCGCCATCCACCTTCCAGAAATGGTGGACGAAACACATGTCAAAGTGTTACTGATCTGGCTACAACAGTGAAACAAAGTGCAAGGTTTTATGTTGATGAGGGGCAGAAATCACAAATGTTACTTTTTTTCTGTCATCTTTCATTTCTCTTTTTTTCTTATAAAGAATGAAATTACATTTTTGAAATTGAAGGTTTTCCTTTGGATTTCCAAGAAAAGTCATTCTTTTTGAAAGAAAGAAAAGAAAAACAAAATAAGCAAATGTTAAACAAAATAAAAGGGATAATGGACAGCTATGTTTATGTTGAACCCTTTAAAATGTAGCCTTTTTCACATTTTCTGTTGGTCTAAAGCAGGGGTGTCAAACTCATGTTAGCTCAGGGGCCGCATGGAGGAAAATATATTACCAAGTGGGCCGCATCAGTAAAATAACGGTATATATAGGGTAATTTAAATGACAAAAGATATTGACAAATCCACAAACTGTTTTTTTTTTTCTTCAGAAATAAATGTTGGATTTCTTGTAAGGTTTTTTAAAAAAAAAGGAAAAAAAAAAAAGAGTTGATTATCTAGAAATGAATGTTGGTCGATCATTATTAATTAGGGATGTAACGACGGCCAAATATCTATATAATAAATATATAATATGATATTATCATGATATGAAGCTCGCGATACGATAATTATCACGATATTGTGGGGGGTTGGCGATATTTAAAAAAGCTAAAAACAGCACAATATTGTGCTTTTGTACATAATGTAACGATTATCGGCCGGTTGTAACTTTTTGCAACCTCAGTTCCAAAGGAATTGAGCTCCTGTGGCCTGAACATGCCACTGTGGGGGGTGGGGAGCACAAGAACATCCCCCACAAAGAGCCACACATGCTCTGACTGACACGCGCACGCGCACACACACACAAATCAGAACAGTAAAAGCCTTCTTAGAAACTTGACTTTCTTATTTTGCAACAGAACAATGAATTATGAAATGTTATGTTTGCCATTTGTGAAATGTTGACTCCATGAAATGTCATGTAAATGTTCCATTGCAGTGGCAGATTCTCCACTAAACTTTCATGTGTATGCATGTTTTAACAGTGTAAGCTAGGTAACATTTCATTTGAGGTATTCAATTGTACGTGTTGCATTGGTTGAATTCTGACCTTAGAATCTTAACACACATGGGATCCAGATTCAATCTGATTAGTCTACCAAAAACCTCCCTCAGCTGGTAACTTTCCACTGTGGTCTCACCCGGCCCCCCTGGTGTGGAGGCCGCCGCCCTCCAAATTTAAAAGCACGCTCCCTGCTTGCTGCTCGCCCTCTCTTTGCTGCTCTTTGGCTCCCGCTTCTTCACTGCTCCTTGGCTCCTCTTGGCTCTTTCCTGGTCTCCATCGGCGCGGCTGCCAGACAAAGGGCTAGCCCAGCTAGCTTAACCTCCAGCACACGGCAATGCACAGAAGCCATCGCGTGTAGCGACAGGCGCAGCGAAACACGCTGCTTTTAGTCCCTGCAAAGGCTCAACGGATGGTGCTTTTCCCAAGCACCGAGGCCTCAACCAAGAGGGCCTCTTCCCAGCCAGCAGGTTGACCCCGTGACGCTCAGTTGGCCAGCCGGACGACCTGTCTCTCCCTCTCCTGAACTGAACCTTCTTCATCCCTTCTTCAAACGGGCTTGGCGAGTCTCCATCCAGGGTCCTGCTTCTCAGACCAACCCCATCTGTAAGTGCAACTTTGCAGACCTTCGCCCTAGTACAAATTGGTGCAAACTAGGTTGATTGTGGGTCCCATGTTGGTTTGATTTAAGAAATCCGTCACCTTGGCTAAGACCGTTTCTCTTTTCTTCCTTTCTTCTCCTTTGATTATTTTCATTACTTTAGTTCCCGTTTTATTTCCTATCATAGTAGTTAGTTTTGCTTCTTTAAATTCTAAGTAGATGATCCCACCTAGGTTAGAGAATAAACGTGCACAAAACTCAAAACCTGGTTTACTGTGTGTGTGTTTCATCAATTTGTAGTGACCTCTAAGCTGAACAAAGAACTCACAAAATTGTAGTAAGGGCACAACCTTCATTTTAATGACTGATTCAACGAGGTTCTCATCTGTTATCCTGATAAAATTATCAAAAAGAGATGTGGTGCTCCGCAGGCAAGCTCAACTTAATTTAAATATTAAGTTTGAGTCTCCTTCAATTAATGAGCCAATTGATTATTAATTTAATAATTAACAATTATTGATTTAATAATTAATTGGACCGATTTCCCTTACATAATGGTGCCCCGAGTGAGGCCAATTTATGTTACATATTTTGTGAAACACACACATGTAACAATCCAAAAACAGCTTAGTGCAGCGTGTTCTTCTGGGACAATTTCAGCTCGTTTCCATAGCAACCTAACTAAAACTTTATCCCAGAGCCAATCCGCTGTATAAAAGCAGTGTATTTGAAGCACTAAATAACAGTCTAACGACTAGTTATTGAGAAGAGAATGAATTTGTCGACTATGTGAATGTTACACACACAAAAGTGGAAGAGTAACGATCACATTTTTTTTATTGCATGCAAAACTTTTAGGCCTGGGAATGTTTTTTCTAACTCGTCACGAATTCTGATTGGGTTAAAAATATATTCCAAACCTCACGTGGCGCAATCAGCTTAGCTACCTGATTACGTTACAAGCCTTTAGGCTGAGGAAATAGTCTAGTGCACGAAATTCTGCATTCAGACCACCATTTGAGTCACAGCACACTTCTCAAGGTGTTAAGT